>NC_142943.1:40378916-40558916 GCF_046866305.1 Octopus bimaculoides | reverse complement strand
CTTGAGCTTAATTTCCGTCAACCAAATTCACTCACAAGGATTTTACAGTTTAACATAGCCATTACTGCTGATCTTACCAACCGGTTTAGCACTAGGGGTTCAACGGAATGTTAAGTAACAGGTCGATTATATAACCCTCCCCTTATCAGAGGTAGCTATTACGGAATGAAATGTGACAGTCAGCTTTTACATATATATCTACTACATATGTGAGAAATTCTGTCTGTGGGTGTGTTTGTGTAGTTGTTAGCTAACTCCTGCATCATTTTATCGATTTTGATGAAACTTGACACGTGAGTCCAATTCATGTCTGCAAATTTCATGGCATACTCGGGTTGTTGAAAAAACTGATAATAGGGCCTCTGGAAGGGATCCTTATATATATCTAATATATTTTATTTTAAAAGCCAAGGGAAATAACCCATTCATCCCTGGAAAAGATCCTTATATATAGCCAAGGGAAATAACCCATTGATTTTCCCAAATTATTTGTTATAAATCAAATTGAGTATGCTTATTTTTTAGTATTTGAACTGTTAGAGTTATTGTCGCAATTTATCCAGTGCAACCCTTAAACAAGTAAATAGTATTTTCCTAAACAATAGATCCGCTTATTTCGGTTAGTGAGTTATTCACGAATATACCAACACTAGCGCCCCTCATGGTAATATTTTCTACGTTATTTATTTTGAATTGTTATTATCTCATATCTGATTACGTAACATGCTTCAACATTTTAGTATGCATACCTTATTAGTATTTCCTCTTATGTTCTATATACTCTGGGAACGCATTGAAGCCCTTTTCGGGGCTACTTTATTTGAATTCTTACTATCGGGTAACTAATTATATGTTATTACATAACTGACTTCACATATTGAGAATTCCTAAATACAAGATCCTGTGTAAGACAGTTCGATATTCTCTGTAAATGCAGAAAAACCGTTTTAAGAGCTACATACTTTGTATTGTAGTTATTGGATTAGCGAAACAATTATGAGAACGGAACCAAGGGATAAAACCTTCTTTACCGGGAATTACCGGGTACGTCAGTTAACATGTATATATATCTGTATAATATATATATATATATATATATATATATATATATATATATATATATATATATATATATATATATATACATATATATGTACATATATATATATACATATATATACAAGCAAACTGTGGCGACACTTAAGGGTTTCATCTTAAACAACATCCTGCAACCCAAAGTAAAAAATCAGGTAACTAAAGTTGCAAGTGTTATATTGGAGACAAAGCGTAGGAATATTAAGAGAATATTTAAGCGCATACACACGCACACACACACACACAAGCATACTCATATTGCATGTGTATGCATGTGCGTATGTATGTGTATTCATAGATAAATATATACGTACATACATGCATACATGCGTGTCTGCATGCATGCATACATACATTCATACGTTCATATACATACATATATATATATATATATATATAAGCCAACATCACACATAATCAAATTCAGTGTTAATTATTCAGTGAAATATTGTTATAACTGCACTGAAGATGCAGTAGAAGTGCAGGATCTATACACTTTCGGATGCGACTTCGCTTCAGAATTTGATTTAATCAATACAACGAACCTATTTCCTTTTAAACTATAATCCAATTATATTTTTGCTGTTATTATTTGTCAAATCTCACCACTGACAAATCTATGTAGTTTCTTTTTTATAGGCGCCATATTAAACCATTTCTCTACACACCTTATATTTCTGAGTTTGTTTTCTTCACACTGTAAGAAGTGTATTTCGTTGCGGATCCATGTGTATATATACATGCACACATATACCTATACACGGACAGACACATGCACAAAGATTTGAGTGTGTATGCGCACATAGATATGTATGTGCAAAACGTAGATATACGTCTTCACATCGATGCTGTATAATCACACACACACACACACACACACACACACACACACACACACATGAACTTTTATTACTTTTATTTTATGGCTTCATAACACTTTAAAGTAGTTTCGTATCTTTGAGTTGAGTGTGGCTCGCTAAGGTGACCTAATAATAAAGAAACATGATTGGATTTGTTACCATGACCACTGAATATTAGACTCACAGCATATCGTTCACCATTTAGATTTAGTGAATTGAAATTCAGAATGTTATGTGCTTTGTCCAATTTCAGAGAAATTGTCAATAATATCATTATATTTCATTTTCGAAATAATTATAATTTTATTTAGAAACTATTTGAAGCTCTCTATAGTCAGGATGGTAGCAAATACATATGGCTTTCTAACACTTAGCAAAGGTCCATGCTGTAGTTTGCTGTATAAATAACTTCACAAATAATTACTACTCATAATTAATACAAATAAATACAAGCCGCGCGTTATGAAAATTATGTTAGTGTGTGGATCGCTTCAAATATATTCCTGTAGAATTTCTATTTGTCACCTCACTTAATTTACCTTTATTAAATATTATCATTTTGATAGCGTATGTTAAATATTCTGTTAAATACCATTGCATTCCATATTCATAGTTATTTTCTGGTAATAGATACTTAAACACCGGTGAAACATTCTTTGCGTCATCCTTGCACATCTTCAGTCCCTACATGGACGAATATCTCAGCATGTTCTTTCCACCAATCATGGACTGGTGTTTTTCCTCATCTATGTTTGGGTGCCGAAGAATTTAACAGTCTTTATTCCAAATTCTGCATGGTCTTCCCTTCTTTTTTTCTGGACATTGCGTCCGCTCTGTTAATTTGGTATTCCATATATTGTCCCGTGTTCATCGAAAGACCATTTTAATTTTTATTTTCCGCGTAATGTCAGTTAAACTTGTTGCCACTCTTATCACATTGTTTCTCCATTTATCTATTTTGTTCATTTCCAGCCTTCGCCTTTCCATAGTTCTTAATCTATTTTCAATACTCTTGTTGATAGTCTATGTTTCTGAGGCTTACATAATGGTAAACAGCACACAATGGTCGAAGATCTTTGTAGTTAGATACATGCTCATGGTGTGATTCAATTTACGAAATGATTCCCATTCTAATTGTATTCGTCGTTCAATTTCTTTGGTCTGATTTTCATCCTTTAAGAAGATTATTTATCCTAGATTGGTGTATCGGCTCTCATGTTCAAATATTTCTTTATCTCATGTGTTTCCTCATCTATGTTTGGATGGTTGGAGATTATCTTCGTTTTATTGATATTAATTCTGAGGCCACATTTTTTTGCTTTCTCCTTTTAGTTTTCTGAGCTTTTCTGTTGATTCTTTAATTCTCCTGAAAATGAGTACAATGTCATCAGCGAATTTGAGATGATTTAGAATGCATCTATTTATACTTACTCCTTTATTTGACCAATATAAGTTTTTTAAAAAAACCTTTTCTAATGCAGAGGTGAGTAATTTCGGTGACGTGGTGTCTCCTTGTTTGACGCGTTTCCCTTTTTTCATATCAATCGTTATGTTGTTTATGGTTGTTGCAAAACAAAACATTACCGAGAGATATTATCAATCTCATTAATATCCTAAGAAAATTGAAACAACATTCATTTACACGGCGCATTGAATATACTGAATTATGTAACAGAATAAGGAAAAGATTCAAAGAAAATAAAAGACGATTAAGGAAACAATTGAAAACAACAAAAGTCTTTCAAATAACTGAAAACCACAAAAGTCTTTCAAAGTTAAACAAAACAATTATTATGGGACGTAACACTATCAAATGTCTGAATGACAAACATGGTAAACAACTCACAGAGAGTGTGTAAATATTAGAAAAAATAAGAATTCTATAAAACCCTATATCAACCAAACAAGGAAGTTTCCCGAACAGTAAATTCAACGGAAAGGGTCACAGACATTTAGAGGCAAAGTTAGAAATGTTATAAAGGAAACAAAAACCTATGCCTACATGAATATGTGGAAAAATTCCTAACTGATCCTTTTTTATAAAAATGGGGGCTGCCAAAGAACTTTAGACAATTCAGTCTACTGTCACGCATCTACAAGATCTTTTCGAATATCATATCAAAATGAACTGAGAGAAAGATGGATGAGAACAGTACGAGGGGGATACTGAAAAATACCTGTCTTTAAGAGTATCGCGAAAGGCTTGGCTGGAGGTTCCGAATTCTTTTACGGGGCTTAAAAAATTGAAGGACCACTGCAATGAGTGCGTGAATTTGAGAGAGGATTATGTTGAATAAAATCATGATTAACTGATTATCCTGTATTTTCTTTTACCCAAAGCCAAGAACTTTTCAGCACCCGCGTCTCATAGCAGAACAGGCAGGCTTCAGGAAAAACTATAGAACAACATGCATGCACACTACATGCATGCTATAAGCCTAGTAAAGGAAAACGCGAAACTTACAACACATGATTATGCTTAACATTTGTAGATTTTAGAAAAAAAACTTTCTTTTAAACACTATAATATTTTTCTGCTTTCTTGTATCAATTACATGTAATACGATTAATTTAGGTCTTTCAGAATCATGAATTAAATTTGTCAGTTGTGAATATCAATACTTATTACGTCTTCCCTCGTTTCTTTTCTGCCAGGTCTGTTGCTACATTGACGAAAGCATCAACTTACTATTCTATTTCAATGTCCTCTGTGATATGATTATTACATCGACGTATTGATTCCGCAGTTATATCTAAACTTTGAGGTGAGTTCTGATTTATTAATTGTTATTGAATTACGCTGGCAGGAAATACACAATCGCAGAGATCTGACATTTAAGTTAGCATCTTCTTCATAACAAACTAACGTTCTTATAACGAGTGAACAGCTTCTAATAGAATTTGGTTGATATTTCTTCATTGAATACACACAGTAGAGAAAATGGATATTTTCTCGTGATTTTTGTTCTTTTTTGTTTTGTTTATTTACTTTTCTATATTTATTCCTATCTTTTCTTTTAGACGTCTTATAGTCTTGATATTTTCTTTTGAAATCTAAAATCCGTTGTTCCTAACAGTCTGCCAAATATGACATCATCTACGGTAAATAAAATAATCGATTAAATATCTATGTGTTGTCATAAATGTTTGCATTGTTACCAGTAAACCGTATTTGCTACTCATTATAATATATCATAAGTGATATACCGGATATGACATAAAAATATGACATACAAACTGTACGTAATATGGAATAAAACATATATAAAAGATACAACGACACAAGATAACATGTCTTCCTTCTCTATATTGAAGATAACATAAATACATATGTATATATACATTCAAACATACACACATTTATATATATATGTGTGTGTGTGTGTATGTATATATGTGTTTGAATGTATATATACATATGTATGTGTATGTATATACATATATGTATGTATATATTTATGTATACATGAAAAATATGTGTATATATTAGTATCTGTGTATCCATACATATATGTATATGCGAGTATAGATATTTCTCTGTGTGTATGTGTGTGTGTATGTGCATGTGTGTGCGTATGTGTGTGCGTATGAAAGTTTGTATTACTATAGCAACATATCCCGGTTATTGCCATGTAATCAACTAGCGATTCATGAATCTCTCTTCTGAATTTCTCCCAGTAATACACTTTGAAAGGCTTTTTTTTTCCTTTAGCTTCTTTTGAAGGTCTCAAACAGTCGAGATTTATTTTCGATACCTGTAAACTGATAATCATAGATAAGCTTTGTGTCCAGTCTGAAAACAAAATGGTTGCATTAGATTTGAATAAATGGCCTAAAGGGTTAGAATTCAATCCTTTCTCTATTTAGCCAAGCCGTTTCAGTTATAGGGAAATAGGCTAAGATAATCAAATATTATTCTTATTATTTGTTATATTAACGTTGACGTGTTTTATAAGTTGTAAATCGAATCAAGAATCTTTCAGCCAGCGATAGTCAGCAATATTCCAATGGCATCGGGTTATATTTTTAAAAGTTTAGGCGTGGCTGTATGGTAAGAAGCTTGCTTCCCAACCAAGTGGCACCTTACGCAAAAGCCTTCTGCTCGGGCCAACCGAAGCATTGTTAGTGGATTTGTTAGATGGAAACTGAAGGAAGACCGAAGTATATATGTCTACACGTGTGTGTGTGCGTGTGTGTGTGTGTGTGTGTGTGTGTGTGTGTGTGTTTGTGTATATGTGTGTGTGTGTGCGTGCGTGCTTGTGTGTGTTTGTGTGTTTGTGTGTGTATGTTTGTGTGTGTGTGTGTGTGTGTGTGTGTGTGTGCGCCCGCGTGCGCGTGCGCGTGTGTATGTGTGTGTGCTCGTCTTAACAACCACCTTTTGACGACCGGTGTTGATGTGCTTACGTCCCCGAATATTAGCGGTTCGGCAAAAGAGAACAGTAGAATAAGTACCAGGCTTGACAAAAAAAAATAAGTACTGGAATCGATGCATTCCACTAAAATTATTCAAAGCAATGCCCCAACATGGCCGCAGTCTAATGACTGAAACAAGTAATAGATAAAACAAACAATAAACGATAAAGAAGTGAATCATCACTACAAACGGATGTTCATAACGACTTCATTTCAAACTCAGTCAAGCAACAAGAAACAAATTCAGATGCGAATGTCTTCCTTTTCTGGTTATAAATTCTTAGACCATATCTCCAAGAAATTATTTCAAAGAAATGTCTCAATTAAATATTATTAATTTATATTTCGCTATCGTAAATGTGACGTAAGACTTTTTAGATACTTCTCTGATAATAACGATAATAAATTGTAAAATATTAATCACTGTCAGATGTATTTGGAAGACCTTTCATTGATATATATTTCATTAGATTCGATTTGTATCATCATTTATTATATATTCTGTGGATGTATTTTATATAATTATTTCTACTTTGACAATACAATGAACAATTATTAGAGACGAAGGTTATAATGAATAGAATTAATTACACTACATTAGCAACCCCACCGTAATTTATGTTCTGTATTCATATTATATAAATATTGATCTCTCCATTATAAATAATAAATAATTCAGAACAAGAATGAACATTCTATAGAAAAACACTAAATGTACTTCATCCAGACACCCGGGTAAATCGGGTATTATGGACACTCGTCTAGAAGTAACCAATATTTAGCTTTGCCAGTTCTAAATTCTATCTATCGTTATCCTTGCTTGCGTGTGTGTGTATGTGCGTGTGTATGTGCGTGCGTGTGTATTCTTGCATGATTATATATATATATATATATATATATATATATATATATACTTAATTTTATAAAGCTGCAAAAACATCACAGAAACTGTTAATCAGAGTTTCACGTTCCGATTCTTTGGACAGTTTTGGTTGTAAAAGTTTTGCAGCTTTACTAACAAAGCATATTACTCTACCACCGCTACTCGAGTGCTCTTTTTTTCCGCCTTGTTTCACATTTATGTGCTTACTTTGGTATATATATATATATATATATATATATATATATATATATATATATATATATATATATATATATATATTTATATATATAATACAGAATGGGACTAGAACACAAAACATCCAGACAATTAGGCGATACAAGAAAGGGACAAAACATTCAGATAGACGATACAAAGAAAAGAAAGACAGGTCATTCGGAGTTTTCTTTCTTCAGTCGAGATCCAGATTATCCTTGCAATTTCGGCTGATATATATATATATATATACATACATATATAAAGATATATATATATGTGTGTGTGTGTGTGTGTGTGTGTGTGTGTGTGTGTGTGTGTGTGTGTGTGTGTGTGTGTGTGTGTGTGTATGTATATATATATATCCATACATACAGACACGCGCGCGTGTGTATATGTTATATTTTGAGAGGATCACAGGATCATACAATCTTTATACAGACGCTAGTTATGTTTCTTTTCAGCCTTATTACCAATCAATTACTATTCAGTTGGCTAATCGATTATTCTGTCAAGATCTGTCGTCGCTGTCTGTGATCTTATCAATGGATATATGCCCCTCATTCACCTTTTTCTCTTCACTATTTATCGCATGTTTGTTGTTCATCTTACTGCTCTTATGATAAGATACTCTTTGTGTATTCATCTTTCTCTCTCTCTCTCTCCATATAGACACTGGATTTCAACAGACCATCTTACCCATCAAATATGGCGGCCTCGGCTTTTAATCTTCGGTCTTACTGGCCTTGCCGGCTTTTATCTTGTCGGTGTCATCTTGCCGTGCTCTTATTAACAGGGCTCTTCACAATATAACTAAAACAACGGTGATTGGGGAACGCGAGGCAGCCTACGTGACATCGCCTGCACTCTGCTGACTCCATCCTTTTTTTGTTTCTGTGGACGTCCAGTCCTCTCAAAAGACATGGGATGCGATCCAATGTAGCGTGGCCGCGGTCGAGTTAGTGCACCGTCTGGCATGTCTCCGCTCACCCTCCGAGCCTCACAACGGCGCTTAGCTCAATGCGGTGCCATGATTTGCAACTAGCACTCAGCTCGATGGCAACTGCCTGCGCGTCGGCGTTTACCTGAGGCTTGATCTCTAGATCTGCGACCCTCACGAATGCCGCTTCGCATCCATTGTGGATTCTTTCGGTCTCAACACATAACCATGCCGTCGTAGTGCTGGCTACTTTCCACGCCATGCTGCCCTTAACAAGATCATAAAACGTGGCTTCGACGTCACAGGCTTTTCTTCCCTGCTTGAGCCAGTGGAGCGAGACCGAGGGGACGCTAAAATGCCGGACGATATGACGATTCTCCCGTTCTCTGTTGATAGGCCCTCATCTAGAATGCCACGTGCTATGACACTTTTTCTAGTGGCAACCTGCTTGTCAGTCTTAGAGAAGCAAACTGTGAAGCTTTCGGTCACTCTCCAACAGCTTTATGGTCGAGTCTGTGGCAGCTGAGACGTCTGGCGTCCATGGTCCCCGGACCATATTCCTGCTCACTGCTATTGGAGCAGAGATTGCCGTCATCAAACGCGAGCCCTGCGAGTCAAACTGGCTGTTCCTGCGCATTTTCCTCGCTGTGATCTGGACCAACGTTTTTTCCATTTTACCTACTGGCGTCATGAGAAACGTTTCTATATTTTGAGAGGCAACATTCTCCATATTTGAGTAATACAAAGAGAAGGGGGAAAATATCAACATCCCCATAAAGTTAGGAGATGTATTTACGTGTGTGTGCGTGTGTGTGTGTGTGTGTGTGTGTGTGTGTGTGTGTGTGTGTGTGTGTGTGTGTGTGTGTGAGTGTGTGTGAGTGTGTGTGTGTGTGTGTGTGTGTGTGTGTGTGTGTGTGTGTGTGTGTGTGTGTGTGTGTGTGATGCGCGTGTTTAAGAGTTCATTTATTATTGTTCGCGTTGAACTTAGTGCTGTGGATACATTATATTCTGCATGGCTTCTGATAGCGCGCGTGATTTTGGTTGATATTGTTTCTGCGTTGAACTATGGACTTTGCATTTACGTTACTTCACGTAATGTGTGTATATGTGTAATTTTTGCGGGCTTTGGGATTGTCTTTTAATATTCGTCAAGTTTGTGTCTTGTCATGCGTGTCTGTGATTAACGATATTTTATGAGTGGCTTTGACGTCGGCAATCGGAAACTGTTCTGCTCATATTTTCTTTGATGTATTTAGCTTTTATTCTTCTTAACGCTTGTGTATCGGAAGAATTACTATCCCAATGTTCCCTACCAACCCGCCATCATTTACTTTAGTATGTTTATATGGTACCGATGTTTCTGTTTTTCTAAATTATTTCAGTGTACCTTTGATTTTTCTTCTATACTTCGAGTTATTTCCCTAATATACTATTTCTCCATTGTCTTTTCATACATCTTAGTTGATAAACTACGCCCCTAGTTTTGTAGTTTATATGTGGAATTGTTTTACAATCTATGCATTTGCTATCAGAGCAGAATTTTTTCCTGAAATGGTGGATTTACTGATAAGTGATTTGAAGGTTGTGCGTGGTTTTTCTACTACATTAATTCTAAGTTTCAACTCACGACGAACTTTTAAAATCTATCAGCTAGTTCGCATCTGGGAGCTGTATCAACGTACATAATATTCTGGAACTTATTGCTATCATACCATGTGTTTGATTTTCCTAGTTTCTTTACTTTTTTTAATGTATTCAAACATTTATTCTGTTCACATGGTTGCTGATAGTCTTCAAGATCTTCCCTGCTCCTTTGTATGGTGTGATTGTTTTTTTTTCTTTCTTTTTTTTCAGTTATAACTGAAGAGTTACAAGGGATAAAATGCTGGGTATGCGTTTGTAGTCTTCAGGACCGGTACATGCGAGTAATGTTTCTTTTAGAGTCATGAGAAACAAGTATCATAACAAAAAATATCAAATGAATATTATGATAGCATTTTCGGTGTTTCGTAAAGCTTATGAGATGGAATTTATAGCCGTTTAAGAAATGTTCCAGACTATGAGCGAAGTCTTTATCTGTCAGCCATGTTTTACTATGTTATACAGAGGTTGCACCATATTACATGCTCTGTATTTCAGCTGTTCCTGGTGATCAATTGTTTACACCACCAACCATATGATAGTTCTCAATTTAAGCACAGGTGTTCAAATATTTTTGAATGAAATTTGTTACAGGATGGTAGGAGCACTACAGTTTCAGAATAGTTTTTTCGAGAAAGAGAAAGAGAGAGAAAGAGAGAAGGAGAGAGAGGGAGAGAGGAGGGGAGAAGGAGAGAATCCTGCATGGTTTTGACGCTTCAATAGATACAAATATTGAAGTTAGCTTACATTACTTCAGGTGAATTTGCTGGGTCTTCAAAATAAATATACCTCTCTCTCTCTCTTTTTCTCTTACTTCCTTTTACATTTTTATCTCTGCCTATATACACAAAGATTAATGCTATTTTGTGCTATGTGCTATTTTATTGTTTGCATTTAAGTATGACTCCTCACAAACCATACGTTCGCATTAGCACACATCGGCTTCAGATCATGATACACATTATTTAAACAAATCTAAAAATTCAAAATCCCATTTTCAATTTGGCAACTGTAGTCTTTGTTAGCTGAATACAGCGCCGCACTAAGTATATATATAGAACGAACCACTAAATAGATAGTGATGATGAGAGAAGGCTATTCAACGCTTAGAAAAATATTCTTCTTACATTAAATAAAATAAAAGTAGATCTTAATGAAAATGAATTATTTCCTTGAATTTATAGTGAGGAAAAGAAACGGTAGGCACTGCTCATATGTAATCTAAGGGAGTAAACTCAATCAGTAAAACACATGTCAAGTGAATATCAAACACTAATCACGAATTCGAAAGGATTCTGTTATAAACCAGAGGCCAAAATCTATATACTGATGCATTAAGCATTACACTTCTTTCTAGAATTTCTAACACGTAACAAGTTATTTATTCTCCACCTGCGTATAAGACTTGAAGGTCTTTTTACTGAAGATTATACAAGTAAGCTAATTGTTGTATACCGCCCCAAATATCAAATAAGAATTCTAATAACGAAATCGCACCAGGTTCAGTCAGACAAATAAAGATTTTAAACTGCGACAAGAAATTAATTATTCATTCATTACCCCAGGTTCACAGGTAATTTAGTTCCTATCCAAGTCACATTCATTTCCTATCCAAGTTACAAAGCTAAAACTGAACTGATATAAAACAGTAAGTTATTTGAAAAATATAACACTTTAAGATAGGCGTGTGTATTCTTTCCTGAGACATATTGACTATTTAAGTAAAGACAGCTGTATGGTTAAGAAGGCCGCTCTGCAACCATACATGATGGCTTAGATCTCACTGGTGGTACTTTGGGCAAATGGCTTGGCCAATACTTTCTAAGTGGATTTTGGTAGAGGAAAGCTGCAAGACCTCATCCTACATGTGTGCTTATACCTCCCGGTATTATGTAGATGTGTAGACTTGAATAATTATTAGTGACGATGTAATCGATTAAACTCCTTGAAGGCATTGTTCTAGCGTGGACGTTGTTCAACGACTGAAATCTATAAAATAATTTTTTTTTAAATAGAAGAGTATGTGTGTGAGAGAAATTGATTCGATAGATCTTGCCCGAAATCATGTGCATTGAATTCTGATGCAACACTTGGATTAAAGATTAACGAACCATCTTTTAGGTATCTAAAATATTGAAGCGCTTGTGAATTAAATTATAATTACACACTTCCTTATGAATAATATCTAGCTGTCCGGAACTTTTTCTACCGATAGTTGATGCAAAGTAGGTTTCTAAGACCAACGAAAGAGAAGAATAACTGAAAAGCTAGTGAAATTAGTTATAATCGTGTGATGGCTAAACTGGCATTTACTTAAACATCAAAGTATGTAGCAGCCTCGCCACAACACCACATGAAACCATTCCATGCTTTTACAAGACGTCAAATAGATTGAATTTGATTATTCTGTTTATATTCCAAACGACTCTTTATACCAACGTAAGTCAAAGCAAGCCCTTAACTGTTATGGCACATAGAGAGTAATAGTTATCATTTATTTGATACATAAACGCCAATAGTAAACTGGGACGGTTGCTCAAGGGATAGTCACTCTAGAAGCGACATTTCTGTGGTACGAACCGATGACTCCTGAGTAGATAGAATATTACTACCCTGGAAGACTGCTTTTTCCGGGTCTCTCTAGAAAGCATAGGAACTAAATGACTCTTTAGCACCCCGAGGAACTCTGAATTTAATATCAAGACCATATGGGCAATGCTGGTGGTATATTCTCCACACTGTGAAAATGATGTAGCGCTCAGAGCGGCGCTGGAGAGAATAAAAATTCATTGTTTTAAGACGGTCCCAATAATGAAAATCAGTCATACCATTCATTTGTTTTAGTGAATGCTCCCTAGGTTAATGTCTTGTGTTGTGAGGGAAAACCACAGGGGGCAGCAGTCTTCTAGGTGTGGCCCTACAAAGGTGAAGAGGGGAATTATATTTTTCTCCCTGGACCGAAAAGTTCTGAGGATCCAGGAGCTTATCCTGCAATCCATTTCGACTTTAATGTTTATATGACTACTCCAGCTGAGGTTGTTGTCAGCAATCACTCCTAAGTCACTGATATTATTGGACACTGTGAGTAGTTGCCCTGAGAAAGACAATATGCTTGTTTGAGCATAGTCTTTTTTCCAAAGTGTATGAGTTCAAGTTTCTCCCCATTTAACCGCATTTTGTTTTGTCCGCCCACTGGCATACAACATGTAGGCCAGACAAGAACTCAATTTGGTTGTGGCTCTCTGAGAAGCCAGTTATCCGTGATCTCACCACAATTTCAAACACTTTTATGATCTGGGAGTGGGGTGAGATTGGGCGATAGTTAACTGCAAGAGGCCTGTTTCAGTTTTTGAAGACCGAGATAATGCTTAATTTATTAAATGTGAAATTTCTTGTGGTTGAATGTTTAATAATCGAAACAAACAGTGAAAATGCTCAATAGTGAATGTTAAGCAATGAATTCTGTTCCTCTTCACTCTAGCAAATGTTTTCTATACGCCGTGAATAAAACCAGCAACAAACACAAAACTGGAAACTTAATGAATGCTTGGGCCGCTCGTAATATTGAGTCAAAGCTTTTCAATGAGTCATCGTCTTGTGGAACGAATCCTTCCTCTGGCTACGAGTGCTGTGTGTCCACTAGTATTTGGTAGCTATTATAACCCACTTCAAACTCGGCGTTCAAATATATCCGCCTCCAGATTCCTGTCTAACTAGAGATTACACAAAATTCATAGCAATGATATGATAAATAACATACACCTGTTCGTTTTTCGTTTTTATCCATCAATATCTTGCCTAATTATATATATAGGAGTGATAATTCCAACTTCTCTACTGTCAATGGTTGATTATGAAACCGAAGTTAAAGCTAATAGTGCAGTACAAAAATCAACATCATTTACACTTTGAATATTTGCCATGGCAGTTTTCTAATTATCAACCAAATAAATGTATGAAAAGAAATCGTTTATGGCGTGACCAACGATGAAAAGCTACGCTGTTGCTGGCACACAAACTGCAGCAGCCTTTGTTGGAAGTTGCTAATTTAAACTTGCTGCTTAATATCATTTCTAGTGACAAGCTCTTTATATAACTATTTATCGTTGAAACGCTGCGCTGAACATCTGTGTATCTTTACATGAGTGTTTATGCATGTACATATGTGTGTGTGTGTGTGTGTAAGCATGCGTATTGCGTACATATTACATACACGCATATGCATATACATATATGGGGGGGGGGAGTAATTTTTTATCATTGCCACGAACCAAAAACGTACTTTTATTCGGTCACACTTTTTGCAAGAAATAGCAAACAATTTCTTTTAATTTATATACTTTGCAATCTTAAACAAGACTGAACGCATTAGAAAATCTTTTCCTACGTATACCTTTCCAGACTAAGGGTTAAACACCAACTTCTATTGACCTAATAGTAAACAACCCTGTACATAGTACATACTGGGAGACTGAGGCAGAAAGAGTGAGTGAGAGAGAGAGAGAGAGAGAAACAGACAGACAGACAGACAGAAAGACAGACAAGCAGAAAGACAGACAGACAGACAGACAGACAGACAGAAAGACAGACAGACAGACAGCTAGTGGTGGAGTCTGTGCGTTGTCGATCAATAGGCTAGAAATAACACTGAAACTCCTACAAATCACTTACCACCGAGTTTTAAAAAATAGATAAATAAATAATTTGAACATGTGAGCAAATGCATACGCACAGAATCTAAAAATATGTGTGATGGTCACGGATGGCACACATTTGACAACATAGAAGTGAATGAAGCCAATGTTTTATGCAAATTCAACAAGTGTAGATTACATGATATCTAAACATTCCTACATGTGCGTAAGGTTTAAAATGAACGATGTCTTCCATGGTAGATCTATTAGAGTTGGAAACAGAAAGAACATGATGAAATAGATACCGAAATGAAGTCACGAATTTGTCAAACGAAAAGTGTCAAACGAATTGTGAAAAATCTGTCGAAATTCCATTCTCTTCCTTGTGATTAATGTTAAATTCTTCGTGTAGGTGGAATACATATAACTCATTCGTCCTACTTCAGTTTAAATGAACGTAGTCGCTCACTTTCACTGATGTATCGTTGAACTTAGATGTCACCCACGGCCGACCGTACACAATTCTCCACTGCAACTACTGACAGCCATTATGTCATATTTACACTTCTGTAGAGAATAATGGTAGCAAAGATCATAAACTCTTTGGAATTGATTTCATTGCGATGTGACATATGTTTATCACCTTTTGAATTAGGACACCTACCTACCGCCATACAGTTACAGTTAAAGAATTTAAAACCATATATATGTTGTATATATGTGTTTATATTTCAATTTGTAATGGTAATTTACTGACAACTGTATGTATTCATGTACATACATACATTTATACATGCATGCATACAAGCATACGTTCATGCATGCATACATACATACATACATACATACATACATACATATATACATACATGCATACATACATACATACATACATACATATATACATACATACATACATTTGTCTGTAAATTTACTTCGCAATTTGAAAAATTCGGAAAAAATGCAAAATATTAAAATTATCATCATCATTGTTATTTTATTTCCTCTTCACTAAGCATGCTACTGCTATCACGATATCATTTAAAGTTGGTGATATATCATCGGTTATAGCCACAGAAAGTAATAAACAATGTCTGATGAGAACCAGATAACGGAGTGAATAAACTGCTATTTTCTTTGCCATTAATACAGCCAATATTGATGACGTATCCCTACCGGATACACAACTCCTATCTAATCTATTGTTCTTTCGTAATTAACACCTTATCATTATAGGGCTGCAAGCTAGAGATAATTTATTAGCATCGTTACTGTCTTCATTATTAAATAAGATTTAGTTTAACGAAGTGCTTTTTTCTCAATATTGTTGTTTATTTCTAAATATATTGAAGATAGCAATCGCGGTTGCACCATTTCATATTTTTAAATCCATTAATATTTTTAGATGATGCTCGTTTGTAAGTGGCATAAATATTTTTTTAAAAATGATTCTATATGTTTCTTTACAATACATTTCATCTCATTTAAAGAGTATAAACATACTTACACACATATATACATATATGTACACACATACATATGTATATGTATGCAGATAGGCATATACATGGATACATCGCTCTCACTATATGTGTATGTGTGAGTTTGTGTGTGCGAGCGTGTGTTTTTGTATGAGTCTTTGTATCCACACATATATTTATACTGACATAAGTGTGTGTAGCCATTTACGTATATTTTTATTAAAAATAAAGGAAAATGTATATCTTTCTCTGAACTAAATTATACAAATTATTAATGTTGCCAAAAATAATACTGTGACGAGGGAATAAAAAAAACAACTGCTAAACGTAAGACAATAAAAACATTGCCGATATTCTAATATTGTACGTTGCAATTTGCAGTAATTAACATACGTAAAATAATGGCTGTATTTGTATTTCGTACTGCTCATTAAAGAATTATATCTTCAAACGTTCTGAAAATATCTTTTAAACGCTATATATGGTGGTGAGGAATGTTTTTTTTATATATTTTTATTTATTTTTTAAATATTAGTTTTTAGAATAACGACTAAAATATTTCTTCAACAATGTGATAACGGGGTGTGGAAAATAAATGTTTGGCGTGTTTGGAATCCATCATTTAAAATGTTCTTTAAATCGAAATATTCTACGATGCTATTGCATTACAATAGGGCTTTACATTCATCTGTTTTATTTGAAGATAATAAATCGATGATTTTTCGTACTTTTCTTTCTTTTTCATTCATGTCTCTTCTTGTCATCCGCCTTCTTCTCCCCCGCCTCCTCCCTCCCCTTCATTTTCTTTATCTTCCTTTTCTTCTCTTTTACATAGATTCATCTTTCATCATTTCAATATCGATATCTAATATTCCTTAAATACACATACGCATAAACGCACGCACATAATGTGCACGAAATCATTTGTGTGTGTGAAATATGTTGTGTCTATGCCTGTATGAAATATTTGTATATATATATATATATATATATATATATATATATATCTGCATGCTTGCGCTGGTGAGGGCGTGTGTTTGTTTGGATGGACATATACGTGGGGTGTTTGCACTCTTGAACATGTTATTTTTCACTAAAGTGTTAAGACAAGTAGGAAATATCTACAGGAAAACGAAAACTATTCAAATGAAGCTTCAAGCAACATTTTTCTCCCACGCCTGCACACACAAACAGGCATAGATATAACGGTGGTTGTTTCTAAAGAAAGGATACCGGATTACTGCCCATCTCACTCCATCATAGTACCACGTCACGCTAATCCAATTAACGAACCATAATCGATATTATGGAATTATCCTACACGTTCCACTACGACCTTATACTTATTGAATCTATATTTCACACATACAAGCAGGAAGTATTATATATACGTTCGTGTATGCATATATATATATATATATATATATATATATATATATATATATATATATATATATATATGTGTGTGTGTGTGTGTGTGTGTGTGTGTGTGTGTGTGTGTGTGTGTGTTTGTGTGTGTGTGTGTGTGTCGATAGATAAATAGATAAATAGGTAGGTATGTGTATATATGTGTTTGTGCATTCATATATATATATTCTAATATATAATTCCTGTATATCACCTCCAAACCTTCCAATATATATATATATATATATATATATATATATATATATATATATACACATATATGTTTGTATTTTCTTAATGTATTTATTTAATTATATATGTGTATACCTACAACACGTTTTTGCACTGAATTTAATTTTTCTTTTCCTTTTGTATATTATTTTCCGGTTATTTAAATTATTCTCTTTCCGTTGCAGTTTTCATTCTTTACTCACGCATCAACGTGCCAAGATTGTTCATATTTGAGCCAAGTGTTATGTTCTTTAAAATGGATTTACCGATTCCATTCCGTCTTCGTTTCTATAAATCCCACGTCTACTATCCTTGTAAAACACATAAAACTTTCTCCAATTTTCACGTGTTTACCATACCCAGGCATCATTCTAGGTGGGGGTGGCAATGGTGGTGCTAACAAGCAACTAATCCTCCACTCCCTCACACAATTCCATGAAAGAAATGGACAGATATAATAGATAATGTGGTCTGAGTACACTATGATTGAAAATACGCCAAGTTTATCTCTAAATCGATCAACTTCGTTAATAGGTCCGCTCAATCACAATTAACCTCGGGATAAACTGCTACAACAACAAGACGCTCTGTTGCGTTTTTAGTGCATCTTACCTTTAGTTTTAATCTTTGATCTTGTTTGATGGTTTTTTTGTTTTTGTTTTTGTTGTTTACCAGATGTTTACTCTATTTTGGTGTAACACGGTAAGTGTCGGAAGTAAAAAACGCTTGACAGCATTGAATTTCTTCAAACCAGTTCTGGAGTTCGAACCCCATCATTTTTATTTATCTCCTTCAAAATAATCATATTGTATTATGTTATCGGAAATGGTAGAACACAGAACTAGCCCCTCTTTTAGAGACTCTGTCAGAGGAGGCACAAATCTGCACCCATGAACCGTCTTCAGGACATCAAAGACTGGAAGTAGAGAGAGGAATTTATCGTCTGACCAGAAACTCGGTCCAAGTACTTGCAAAAGAATTAACTTGACTACACACATCCAAGAGTCAACAGGTGACGCTAAACTAGGAGTCGGCTCAAATCTACCACCAAGGAATGGTAAGCGTCCATCTGACCAGCTCCTACACAGTTTCCATTTGCAAAATTCCATTCATAACGGTTTGGTCATTCGAGGCTTTAGACGATGAAATTTACCCATCTTATATGCAGGTGGATCGAACACGAAAGCACGATTTTCTTTTCGTTTCTTTTCTCCGAAGCGAATTTCCTGACTGCATCAATTTAGTTTCGTTTCTTTTCATTCTAATTTTAAATCTTTTATCGGCTTCACTTTCCTTTACATCTTTGAAATATCAATGAAATATTATCAATATTCAAAGATACCAGTAATATATCATATCTATATATTATGTATCACATGGATACATACAGTTAAAGAAATAATAATTGTTGCATCCAGAAGATGTCATCATAACTGCATCATTCCTAAACAGTCACCGATTATTAAGACAGACTGAACAAGGAAACTTAATGAAGTAAAATGTCTTCAATCTACCATGCTGCAACGTTACATACAATAAACTGATACAAGCTGGAATGCGCGATATAGTCCAACAGTGATATATTCTATCTGATGTACAGGGCATACGAGATCGAGCGATGGATCTGCAGTCGGATCCGGGCGGACACAATAACAAGCGTGTGTTCGAAACATTTGTCGGTGCTTAAATATCGTATGGGTTATCAGATAACATATTGTATATTAATCACAGGAGAGATTGAGGTGGAGAGCCGGTGGAACGGTTAACATACTGGACAAAGTGCTTAGCGACATTCTGTCCGTCTTTATATTTTGAGTTCGAAATCCACAGGGGTAGCTTTTGCCTTTCATCCTTTCCAGGTGACAAAATAAATACCAGTTGAGAAGGTGAGTCGATGTAATCGACTTACCCACATCCCATAAAATTGCTGGGCTTGGTGCCAAAATTTGAAACCAGCAAGAGGGTTGATTATAAAACCTGTATGCAGTTGTCAGTTCTGTTAGAAATAGTAGCCGAATCTTCCTCAAATAACATCCTTTTTTTAAAGGACAATTTTAGATAATTGTATCCTAGAAACACTACAACTGAAAACGAAGGGACGAGAGAGAGACGGCTGAAATCTCTTTGATCAAATGTTGGCACGATCAGCACTTAGTGACCTGCGCTAAACTATGACAATAGCAACAGCTGGAACTCTGACTATTATCAGTGTAAAAGGTAACATATTGTCATTACTGGATAGAAAATCCAAACTTTCACTTTAGTTAATAAACTAAGACATAGAACTCTATCAGGACTATAAGCAACCATCGGTAATTTATAAATAAAAATAGAAGAAAAACGGATTGATCATGAATGTTTGCATGGTTTGTGAAGGTCTTTCGTAAACTACGTTGAAAAGAAAGACACTCTGTAGCCAAGGGATGCTTCGGTTTAAGGAAGTTTTAGCTTTTACGTGAGAGTTTTCTTAATGTTTCGTAGAATAGACAATACAGGTTTATGCATCCGTATAACTCTAGTTATTGCTGACCAGCAATATTTCGAAACATATATATATACTGGCTCGTTCATATATGCTACCATTTATTCATGTATGTACATATGTGTCTATTCATATGCACTTACATATGTACGTGTATATATATATATATATATATATATATATATATATATATACCGAGATGATAGATAGAGGTATATATATATACTATATATGGTATATTTGTGTGTATGCATACATATGTGTAAATATATTATATATATATATATATATATATATATATATATATATTGGAAACCCGACTGATTTTTTATATATTTTCTTTTTAGTCTATCACCTCATATTTCCCTTTGATTTCTTTAGAGGTTGTTTGAAACAATAAAGATTTTCTGTCTATTTCCAACGATGGATCGGGAATCTTTATTGTTCAAAACACACTGTAAAGAACTCTTAAAGAAATAAATTTTAAAAGAAAGAACATAAACACACACAACTAAAGTAATGGCGATAGAACATAATCGTGTTTTGAATGCATGATTAACTGAATGTGTGTGTTCCAAATGTGTGTGTGTGTGTGTGTGTGTGTGTGTGTGTGTGTGTGTTTGCGGATGGGAGGATGTGTGTATGTGTTTATCTGTCTGTATGCATAGAGAGATGTAGATATATATTTAATACTAGTATGACGATGTATACAAACTGACCTAGATATACTGTTCTTCCGGGACTAATATTCTATGCCATATACAATATATACACAGCATATTCACACGTATGCAGACACACATATACAACTATACACCCGCATGTAGATACATACATACATACATACATACATACATACATACATACATACATACGTGCGTGCGTGTGTGTCAGTAAAACATCTTAATTTTGAGATTATCTCCCATTTCCCAATGGAGCTCGTCGTAATAGCCATTTGGTAATTATGGTGCGCCTTCTAGAGGTGGAGATAATTTTACTATATTAATATATATATATATATATGCATGCATGTATGTATGTATATATATATATATATACATATATGTGTGTGTGTGTGTGCGTCTTTGAATCATTATTATTATTATTATTATTATTATTGTTCAGCAGTTTTATTTTTATAACGTGCTTTCAGTTCACTACCGAGCGCAGCTCTGTGCGGCTTGAGTTATTATTATTATTATTATTATTATTAATATTATTATTATTATAAAGAGTATAGAAACTTGTACATCCACATGTTGTATATAGTTATATATAGCATAATATAATGATCTACACGTGCTTCCACAGCATATAACTATAAAATAAATTTTGTGGATGTACAATGCTCCATATTCTTTATTATTAATAACGATAATACATATTGCAAACAATTTTTACCATCCAGCGAATCGTACGAAGAATTACCTATCGGAAGAATTCCCGGAATGATTAACAACAAATTGTTGTCACAGACGTTAAATACTGATCATTGTGGTTAGCCGTTAACTGGAACCTAACTGAGAGCTGATACCCGTCCGGATAAAATATCCCTCCAAACTCACTATTATATATATAGCTATATTAAATCTCTGACTGAGATATCAACAGTAGCGGTACGGAATCGTAACATATAATTGCCAACCAAGTGTGGCGTCCTATACAGGACAATGCTACTGACGTTTAGAGCCCCAGGAAGACAACTCCTCCAGTGGTCTAACGACACAGGTTCTGTGTCCGATTAGTATTTACGAGGAGAGGTTCTCTCTCCCATCTCTAGCCTTACGTGATACACACAGACTTGAGTTTTCATCACTAGCTTGTGATTAACACACGCTGAGGACGGGTAACCACCTAGAAACTCGAGTCCGTGTGTATCACGTAAGGCTAAAGATGGGAGCGATGACTTATCCTCGCAAATCCTAATCCGATACAGAATCTGTGTCGTTAGCCAGCTGGAGATGTTTTTCCTGGATCTATAAACATCAGTAGCACTGTCCTGTATAGGACACCACAATTGGTTGGCAATTATATGTTACGATATATATATATATATATATATATATATATATATATATATATATATATATATATATATAATTGAAGTCTTCTGTCAACCACAGAGTTACTCGCAATCAATAATTAGTAATTATCACATGGGTTGTATAGCTGAAATATACAAATTTAGTAGTTCAGGATAGTAGAAAAGAGTAGGATCGTTTGAAAGAAGTTATGAAAGAGCAATGGTATCTATATAAGGGTGAGTGTGTGTATATGCATATATACATATATATATATATATATATATATATATATATATATATATATATATATATATATATATATATATATATATAGCTGTGAATATACAATATATGAATTGTTCCAGTTTTGTATGATTGTGTTGATGATGTTTTCTCATTCATTTCTACTGTATGACAATGCCAAAATGTCTTTTTTACGAATGTTATTGTGAATATGTGAGTATTTATGTATGTGTATATGTGTTCGCGCGGTGGTGAGGGATGAAGGAATCTATTAGTGTGTTAAACATAGATTATGATGCAATATAGTACAACGTTTGTAGGGAAACAAAGAATGAAAAAAAAAATATGGAACATTCATCATATCGTTTATTGCATAATAAGCAGCGATAGTTTCTGATGAATGGGGATAAAATGAAACAATTGTAGAGAACAACACACACACATACATACATACACACATGCACGCACACACATATATATTCTCAAACTCACAGACATAGACAATATTCTCCATCGTCGAAAGCATCCAGAAATGAAGAGAGATAGGATACAAACAGCCAGAGAACACGGGTAGTAAGTAGACGGAGGAGAGAGAGGGGAGAGAGCGAGAGAAAGGAAGAAAGAAAGAAAGAAAGAAAGAAAGAAAGAAAGAAAGAAAGAAAGAATGAAAGAAAGAAAGAAAGAAAGAAAGAAAGAAAGAAAGAAAGAAAGAAAGAAAGAGATAGGGACAGTAAGCAGATGAGAGAAAAAGACAGAAAGATATCGAAAGATAAATATAAAGAGATCAGGATAAAAGAAGTAAAAGTCACTGAGTTGGAGAAACAGAGATACCGAGAGAAATAGAGGAATTGAGAGAGAGAGGGGGAGAGGGGGAGAGAGAGGAAGAGAGAGAGAGAACTGCAATAAGTGTTGTATTGAGATGTGAATCTCTTCTAATTGAGTCTGACCAAAAACAGCGCATATATGCCTGACCAAGATCTGGAATGTTGATTAAATATTTAACCATTCTATCGAGTTGGCTGCCTTTGTTGCTCACAGTTTTTTTTTGTATATGTGTTAGCATATTCTTTCTTATTCCTATCGTCATCGTCATCGTAATTGTTGTTACCAATAAGGGTGGGTTTCTTGGTTGATATTTTTAACTTATTCTTCTATGTCGATGCTGAGGATTTTCCTTTCTTTTCTCCTCGTTGCTTTTCTTGCTCTTTTTATAGATGTTCTTCTAGCTATCATTATTGTTCTTTATGATACGGTTTTTGTAGTTACTCTTCTTGTTTTCTTCACTTACCATCAGCTTAATTGCTCCTCTTATTTTCACCTTCATCCGAGTATATACACGTTTAATGTCATTAATGCATTCCACCCATACCAAACACACACGGCCTAACACATTAACACACGCATACCTATATTTATACACGCACAGTTTGATAGACTTATATATATGAACTCGATATTGGCAGGTATATGTACACGCATGCACTCGCAGGCCTCGCAGGCACATTATACATTCACCAAAGATAGATGCACTCACAAAAACGCACAGAAACACGCATAGCCATGGAAGTAAGCATATCAATATAGAGAAATAAATTAACAACATGAGTTACAATGTGAAACACAGATACATATATGTATATATAACCACATTACCACATACATTCTTCACTATACGCACACATGCGTTCATATGATTACACACGCGGTTAAAGCATTTCGATGAAAGACAAACAAACTACAGCAACCAATGCTTTACACACACACACATACGCATAGGCACACATACACATACACATATACAAATAATAAGCAGCGATAGTTTCTGATGAATGTGGATAAAATTAAACAATTGCAGAGAACCACACACACACACACACACACACACACACGCACACACACATATATATTTTCAAACTCGCATACATAGACAATATTCTCCATCGTTGAAGGCATCCAGAAAGGAAGAGAGATAGGATACAAACAGATAGCCAGAGAACACGTACAATAAGCAGATGAGAGAGAGAGAGAGAAAAAGATAGGGGGGGGCAGTAAGCAGATGAGAGAAAAAGACAGAAAGATATCGAAAAATAAGTATAAAGATACAATCTATATGAGATTTTATCAATTACTAGCGCATTATCATATAGACACAGGCATTTGCCTCGCTTTCAGCCCATGTCTGTGATAAATATGGTAGTTTTAGAGCTATTTGGCGTCTTCTTCTAGCATGTAGCGTTACTCAGTAGCTGCCCTCATTACATTATAATTATATATATATATATATATATATATATATATATATAGATTCTGTCGTGTCTGGGGAGAGTCATTTTTTTGTTGTGCCTTAAAATTTAACACACTCACCGGTAAAATTTCCACTTATTTCTTATTTTTATTTTCCTAAAATTTTCGTTGTGTCGTGCAATTTTATCAATAGTCTTGACTGTCAAGACTATTGATAAGGTTACAAGACGCAACGAAAATTTTAGGAAAATAAAAATAAGAAATAAGTGGAAATTTTACCGGTGAGTGTGTTAAATTTCAAAGCACAGTAAGAAAATGACTCTACCCAAACACAACAGAATATGCTTCAACACACGAAATCACATAAAAAATCTTGGAAACCAAATCCAAAAACGAAATATATATATATATATATATATATATATATATATATATATATATATATATATATATATATATATATATAAGCTATTGACTCATAAAACAAAATATGCTGGATATATTCTTTTGCCACTTATTTATGGGATGACCCAATATATAAGTGTGGGTGTATGTATACACATACATACATACATATATACATAAATACATACATACATACATACATGCATACATACATACATACATACATACATACATACATACATACATACATACTACGGGCCTCTCAGTTCCCGTCCACTAAATCCAATGACTTTGGTTGGCCTGAGGCTATAGTAGAAGACACTTGCCTAAGATGCTGCGCAAAGGGACTGGGCCCGTAACCTTGTGGTTGGGACGTAAACTTCTTATCAGTCAGATCTGCGCATATAACATATAAGCACACACGCACACACACACGCGCGCGCACACACACACACACACACACACACACACACACACACACACACACACACACACACACACACACAAACACATATTTACCGCACACACGCACCCCCGACACACATATATATATCGAAGAATTTAAAAAATGCCAAAACGACAGGATGAGTTCACAATGGAATTTCCAAGTTTGAAAGTCAGAGCAACTGAAAGAGTTAAGCATAAAATAATATAGTCAATATGACGTTTCAGACATTCGCCTTCTTCTGAATAGAGTGTAGAATGTAAAGAGTCGAAGGAAAATGACAAGAAACTGGTAAAAGGAAGACACGTAGAGTTCGCCCTTGATATATATACATATATATATATATATATATCTGATGTGGTCCTTACGTATATATATGTATATATACACACATTTTCATATCTCCTTGAGCTTTAAGTTCAATTTAGCTAATTTAATATTTCTCAAGATATTTTCTCCCTTTTTATTCCCTTTAATTTCAAACCAGTAACAATTACCCTCGAGCATCTCTCTTCTTTCTGCAATTAAGAGGTAAATTTCAATTGACTGAGAGTATATTTTGCGTACATTGTTCACTACACCAATCTATAAACTCTCTCTTCTTCTCTCTCTTACTTAGATTACACATAATGCGACTTTACAAAATAGTGTAACAATATAATCGCCACTCCTTTCTACCAAGCTTACTTCTAAGTTTGATACAGACGTTAAATGTAGGAAATAGCCGTTGTTATCGACCATATTCCGCAAGACTAGTGTTATATTTTTTAACAAACCTAGTATTATGAAGATTCATCTCTGGCCACAGTGAAATATAAACTCAAAATGGAAAGAGCTGCAACGCAATGCTGCAAGGTATTGTCTTTGACGGTCTAGTAATTCGTCCTTCCATCGCCATTTACAACCATAATTTGTATGAAACCTCTTACACATAATCATTTCTAGTAGGTATGTCTCTGGTCATATCTACTTAGATAAATTAAATCCAATTAGTAAGATATATATACATACATATATATATATATATATATATATATATATATATATATATATGAGACAGAGAGAGACGTACATAGATATAAATTATACCACTTATAGAAATGCATGTAATCGTTATCACTGCAACAACACTATCATTATCATTGTGTGCGCAATGGTGGTGCATCATAGTCCCTATCTAGACCTATTCAGTAAATCTCCTTCAAAATTATTCCTCTCTAATCTGCCAGATTCAACACCACATACATATAGACAAA
Organism: Octopus bimaculoides; assembly: GCF_046866305.1. Classification (NCBI taxonomy): domain Eukaryota; kingdom Metazoa; phylum Mollusca; class Cephalopoda; order Octopoda; family Octopodidae; genus Octopus; species Octopus bimaculoides. The sequence continues at coordinate 40,532,019 of NC_142943.1, read as the reverse complement.
CCACGTATGAAAGTAACTCTGGTCATTTGAAATCAATAAGAACACCGACTCTGACAATCGCTCTCATCGCATATGTGCGTGCATACGTGTGTGTGCGTGTGCGTGTGCGTGTGCGTGTGCGTGTGTGTGTGTGTGTGTGTGTGTGTGTTGACCGTACCACTCTAATCTCCATCCAAAACAAATGTGACTGCTATCCATCCTGTCTTTTAGTGATAACTGCCTGTTAAATCCATGCTGTCGGGGTGTGTGCTCCTGTAGCTCTGCTTGGTCCTAGGATCCAGTTTTATCCTTTCCCTTATTTTTTTTCTCACTAGACCTACTTGTCGTCATGTCCAATAAATTCCACTCCAACACAGATGAGATCAGTTTCACGAGTCTAGATTCTCCCTCATCCAACATAGGCTTGTCTGGCCAAATTTACACAGACTTATTAATGGAAATGTATTAATTTAATCTTCTTCAAAAACAAAAGAACACAATATTTATCCATACCAAGAAAGCATATTCCAGTGCGCATCATCTAGAACCCTCCAAGTCGGTTAAAATGTTAGACCTCAACCTCATTTCAAGACTCCACATATGATAAAGAATTCTCTTCTTCACCGCCAGAAAGCGTTTTATTTTCTACCACCTACTAATCCGGGAAAAAAGTCACTGAACGCATTGGTATGAAATTATTCACCAGCACAATCCAAACTCTGATCCACAGTCACGTTGTCTGCTTTCGTTACTTTTTGAGCTGGTATATCGTACACTGATCGTTCGAACTGACTGGCCATGTGTCACTTCAACTGAAGTGCTCCTGACTCTCTTTATCAACATTTTGTACCATTTCATTCCTAGCAGTAAGGCTTTTTAGTCCCAGAATGTCGATCCTCCAGAATTCTCACTATATAATACCAGAGCGACCTTAGGCAATAATTTAAGTAAAATATTTACTTGCGTGTACGTTAGTGATGGAGGAGGATCCAAGAAAGCTATGGTACTCCAGACCAATTTCGCCAGAATTCTGATTTATCTGCTATCGATATGTCGGTAAGATAAAATATATATCACAAATACACAGATGTCGTGTGTGTATCATACACGCACACATATCAACAAAAGGTTACTTTCTCCTAAACAAAACGAAAGTGCAAATTGTGTGGGATTAATAGTTGTTTGTTTTTGTTGCCAATGTTGTCGATATGCTTTAAGCGTTCTCTCTAAATTTTGGTAAAAGAAAAGCGGCCGTTATTAAAAGTTTGACTGTCTATATCAATGGATCTATTAAAAAGGAAAAAGTTCGAATACTTGAAATATTGGTGAGATATGTCAAGTAGCATCCTGACCTCATATTCTACCAATATTTTCCATTTAGCAACTTTATTGGCAAGACGTCACAGAAATACCTCTACAATTCCACAAGGATTTTAATTAAGCGTCTTCGGAAGAATACTTACCCAAAATATTCTGATGTAGTTCAAACGGATTGCTCGTGCGAAATCTCTTGGGTGATTTACTTCCATTATTATCTGAAATGCAATTTACTTAAGGACGATTTACATAGAAGTTTCTGGTAAAGGCATGATAAGAATAAATAAATAGAATCTAAGAAAAGGAATAGAAAATAAGAAAAGACTGGTCGAAATAAAGACACAACGTAGGGAAATAGACAGCTTGATAGATAGACAAAGAGATAAATATTGATAGCCAGATAGATATTGCTAAACATGCAGACTGGTAGATAGATAGATAGATAGATAGATAGATAGATAGATAGATAGATAGATATTGCTAGACAGACATAGACAGACAGTCAAACAAAAAGACAGACAGACAGATAGACAGACAGACGGACATACAGATAGATAGATAAAGTGCGTTATACAGATAGATAAACAGAAGCAGGTAGATGGAAAGAGAGACACAAATAGGTAAACAAAAGCAAGGTGGAGAAAGAAGGAAAAAATAAACACACAGAATTGTTGATCCAATAGTCAGAAAGTGCAGCAGACATGTTGGAAACTGATCATTGTGCAGATAATTATGGGTAGAACACAATTGAATGGAAGTGATCAATTCAGAGCTTGACAGGTGGCTCTGTTTAATGTCTACATTTATTGGTGAAAAGTAAACTTACAAGAAGGACATGTAATAGTCCTATCAAAGGTATATACATCCATCCATATACACACACTATATATTTAGATCGATAGATAGATACATACATACATACATACATGCATACATACATACATACATGCATGCATGCATACATACATACACGATGCATATATAAATATACACCTATGCGTACATACGATATATTTATATTGAATCCCAGGCAAGGTACTCAGTTCTTCTTGCAGAGTATAATTATTAAATTACATTTATTTGAATAAATATGAATTGTCTAATGGGACGAAAATTCGTTGAGGGTCCGTATAGTAGGGTAAAAAATAAGAGCTAAAACGCTCTAATGCTAGCTAACGCACATGAACTAAACATATATACTAAAAGAGACCATAATCGTCCGAAAAGTGCCAATCGAAAATGCTTAATACTGACATGTCAGTTTCGACAATTTCCGCCGCCTCGTGAGTTAAGCCAGCTCGACTTCGGCTCTCTCCGGACTTGCTTCACCATTAGTATGTATATGTTCGTCATACAAATAATTAGATGATTTAGCGATTCGCTAATGTGTATATACAAAATTAATAAGAACAGTAGTTTCACCAAAAAGGAGAATTACAAATGTCACTAAATATATACTAACAGATTTTTATTTATATATGTATATATATATATATATATATATATATATATATATGTATATATATATATATATATATATATGTATATATATATATATATATATATATATGTATATATATATATATCTATGTATATATATATGTATATATATATATATATCTATGTATATATATATATATATATATATATATCTATGTATATATATATATATATCTATGTATATATATATATATATCTATGTATATATATATATATATATATATATATATCTATGTATATATATATATATATATATATATATATATATATATATATATATATATATATATATATATATATATATATATATATATCTATGTATATATATATATATATCTATGTATATATATATATATATATATATATATATATATATATATATATATATATGTATATATATATATATATATATCTATGTATATATATATATATATATATATATATATATATATATCTATGTATATATATATATATATATATCTATGTATATATATATATATATATATATATGTATATATATATATATATATATATATATATATATATATATATATATATCTATGTATATATATATATATATATATATATATATATATATATATATATCTATGTATATATATATATATATATATATATATCTATGTATATATATATATATATATATATATATATATCTATGTATATATATATATATATATATATCTATGTATATATATATATATATATATATATCTATGTATATATATATATATATATATATCTATGTATATATATATATATATATATATATGTATATATATATATATATATATATATATGTATATATATATATATATATATATATATATATATATATATATATATATATATATCTATGTATATATATATATATCTATGTATATATATATATATATATATATATGTATATATATATATATCTATGTATATATATATATCTATGTATATATATATATATATATATATGTATATATATATATATATATATATATATCTATGTATATATATATATATCTATGTATATATATATATATATATATATATATATATATATATATATATATATATATATATATATATCTATGTATATATATATATATATATATATATATATATATATATATATATATGTATATATATATATATATATATATATATATATATATATATATATATGTATGTATATATATATATATATATATATATATATATATATATATATATATATATATCTTGCATACGCTGTTGAGGCATTATTAAATTTAGTATCCTTTGATGTATCATCCTTAATGTATAATGATAGGACAATTACAGGAACTTATGTTGCCGCTGGCCGCTGCTACGATGCAGTTTCGCTTTCATATTAATTTTGTTTTTAACACAGCAAGACTATAAGAAATGTTAGCCCAGGACAAACACTACAGTAAGTGGCCTATTGATTGTGTGTATGCATTATGATGCATAAATTGCTATATATACATACGTGTGGGTGGAGATGTATGTAAGTTGAGATACTTTCATTGCTCTATCTCAATATGGCGTCGTTGAAATATAGCAAATAAGAAATATGATTTTCATTATTTATCCATTATTGGAATATTTATTTATCCTTTATTAGAATATTTATTCTAATAAGAATATTTTCATAATTATTTTAGAATTTTTATTAGAATATTTCGGAATTACATCCTAGACTATACTTCATTTCTCTATGAATGTCGTAAATTATAGTTCAGTAAGGAAATACTTAAAATAGCTGAGAATAAAATATACCAATAGGTTCAGAAAAATTGTGCAGCTTAACAATCTCGGACCTATTTATTCTCTTATATTGCTTTACAAACCTACGAAAGAATCGAATCTACTCACCCTCCCCACCACAAATTTTGAGAGGTTTTGCAGGAGCTATGGTTTGGCCGACATGTTATGTTAAGACTAGCTGGACCCCTGACTATTTCACGGAATTAATGGTAAACCTATTGCGTTATTTCTGAAAACTTTATCTAAAAAACCTGAAAGGAAAGCTAGCCTATGTTGTGTCTGTATGAAAAGATAGTCTCTCATCAGGTAGTCATTGAAAAGTGAAAGAAACTGGAATACGATGATTACATGATGCACTCTATATATACACTTTATATACTTTATGAATAAATTTATAGACTTAATACACAGCACTCACAAAATAAATATTCACAACTTTTCCATTTTTTCCATAAAAAAATATCCCGTACGTATGATACAACCTTTAGTTAAATTGCATATATTTTCCACGTAAATAAGCGTGAATATTTCAAGGAATTGCATTTATGTGCATGCGTTAATCCATAGGTGATATAAAAAACTTAGTTCAATTTTTAAAAAATAAACCTTTCACTATCCAATCACAGCGCCACCACCACCACCACCACCAACAACAACAACACCACCACCATCATCATCATCTCTCCTTCTTTCCCGCCTCTCTCTCTCTCTTTCTTTCTCTCCCCTCTCTCTCCCTCTTTTTCTGTTTCCATCTTTTTCCTCTCCCACCTTTTCATTTTCTTTCTATCTTACTGTTCACTTTATCTTCTTTTTCTCTCGCCTTTTTCTTCCTCCATTCTATCCTTTCAACTAATTACGTGAAAGCTTTACAATTACATTCCCTCTATCTCACGTCATAGACGCTTCTCTCTCCCTCGTTTTCTCTTTCCCTCTTTTTCTCTTTCCCTGTTTTCTCTCTCCCTTTTTTCATCCAAAAACGGGAAAGTGTTACCGGCGGGATAAGTAACAGAAAGACGAGCAGAATTATCATAAGATTATCTTCCCCTACCTCACGTTATGGACGCTTTTCTCTCCCTTTCTGATTAATTATTCGCCTTATCCTCTTTTTCTCTCTCCATTTTCTTTCTCCTCTTTTTCCCTTCAACTAATCACGTGAAAGCATTACAATTCCATTCCCTCTACCTCACATCTTTTCACGCTTCTCTTTTTGTCTAATCAGGTGTAAGCGTTACTGACGGGATAAGTAACAAGCAGAATTATAATGAGATGATATTAACCGAACCAGAGATGTATAAATTTCGTATATTCTAGTTATTATATTTGAAATTTTCATGAAACAAATTAAATACCGGCTAAATGTCGTATCATGTTCAATTTCCTCTCAAAGTATTTTGCGTTCGAATCAGTATGGAAGATCGTTTGGAGAGTGTGTTCCAAATCTATGATGATGAAATTAATTTGACACGATCTTTTGTCGATTTGTTGCTTTTGGTTGAATCTGCAACAAACAGTCGGACCTGCTTCCTGGCCTGAAAATAATTTTCTTCCCACCTATTTTAGTGCTCCTAACATTGTCATAGATATTTCATATTTCCTGGTTAATCACAAAATATATTTAAAAGTTTCACCGTGATTAAATTTATTTTTAGTACGTCGATAGAACAACACAATTCTAAAGTTGAATATCACCTGTAGCTGCTGTAAGCAAGAATGTATATATGTATGTGCATCTATTGATAGTTCAAGAAAGGCTAACGCAGTAGCCTCAGCAAGATACATGCATACAAGTGAGTGAAGTCACTTGTGAGGTCTCCTGAGTAACATCGTATTCAGTACAACCTGTTGCATGGTCGGATCGTCGGCGATCATAGCGTCACCCTCAGTAGGCTTTCCTGGTTAGGGGGGTTGCTAGAAACGCAGTAGTACTATAAAGAAGACCTCTCAAAATGACGGACGAACCTAGTGCAGATTCAATGACTATCTAACAATAGAACAGCCGGCAAAATCTCTGGGTAGTTGTTCAGCGTGCTGGAAGACCACTGGCTTTTATCAAAGCATATCTCTAGAACCCACTTCAATCCCAGGCTATTTCTGTTCCGATAACCAGCGGTTACTTGATTTACAAATTCTCTGCAACGAGGGCAAGATGAGCTGCTACGGGTCACACTCTGACAAAATATGTATGCACGTGACCGAGGACTACACGTGAACTTGTATTCCCATTGAAACTTTGAACATCCACACATTGGTCGAGGCCGGCACAGCCTACTCCGGTTAAGTGTCGCTGCAAATACAAGTAAGTGCTCTAATACTTTACTTTCGTTCTATATCTATAGACAGTATGTTTCTGTTTTTTGTATATCATAAGTATAAAGTAATGGAATATTAACTAGGCATGTTTGAATATAATAAAGTTAATTAAGTGACTAAGTATTGGACACTAAAACACAGCTCTTCAATACTACTAAATAAATATAACGAGGACCTAGGTACATGCAACCACCGCTTTTTCCATACCTTCAAATTTTACCACAAATCTAATGCAACGGACAGGAAACAAAACCACTTCTACAGATCACTTTCCTTGGATAATGGAAGTGCAACTATAACATCTTTATACATTTTTACTTTTATTTCTACATTCCTTCTCCTATTTTACTCTATACTCCTCATTTGCTTCCTTTTCCAAAATAACTCTTCATATTGAACTCTAACATTTCCCTCTATTTAACCATCTCACATCGTTTTTGATGAAGGAATATTTTCTATATCCCCAAAACAGCTGTAAGCCTAACTTTCTCTTTATAAATGTCCTGGAAAATCCACACAGCCTTGGCTTTGTTGTCTCATTTTATTTAACATATACATGCTCATACAAGACCCGCATTAGACTCCCACTCGTAACATTATCGAACCGAGAGTTTAACTGCAGTCATTCCCACCTTGGGTCTTCTGGATACCAATACTTCTCATATATATAAATATAAATATATATACATATGTATATATATATATATATATATATATATATACATACATATCATAGATATATGTACATATATATGGTGTGTCTCCTGTGGTTAATTATTGCAAGCGAAATAATCTCATTTGGATTATGTTAGGTTGCGATATATTTCAGAATGTGTAATTTACATCAAAAAGTAAAGATGTACTGAGCATATACATCTAATATTTTTTCACAAATTTTAAAGTTCTTAAAGTTTCAAGCCATATGTGTGTGTGAGAGAGAGAGAGAGAGGGAGAGAGAGGGAGAGAGATTCTGTGTGTGTGTGTGTGTGTGTGTGTGTGTGTGTAAGATTCATGTCCAGCCTACCGAAAAGTGAAATGTCTACCAGGTGTAAGACTGCAATAGAAATACGAAATATAATTACAGAATATAACAAATCGGTATAATCGATTTAGCTACACTATAATTTTATAAATATGGCTCTCTAGTGATATTATAAGCAACATGAAGCATTTATAGGGAAAAGGCCATAAATACCTATGAATAACTGATGTAAAATAGAGCAAATATTTAATACTGTACTCCGATTTAGCATTACAAAATTTTATAAATGTAACTTGGATGTTTTTCAACTTATTAAAAACGATAAATTCAATGCTTTATTTCTATTTATATTGCTCATAAACGTGTGTGTGCGTGTGTATATATGTATGTATGTATGCAGGATTCTTTCGTTGTGAACGACAAATGAGAGTTCAGTAACATAAAGCGTTAATCATGTTCAGTGGACACGCATGTGTCTGTTGAGGCCTGCTGGTTTCTTGCAGACCTTTTGGCAAATGGAACATGTTGAGATCTCAGTCTTCTCGAATGTTTGTGAATCATTTACATGTTTTCTTGAGTGGACGGCAAGTCCTGCTTTGATTTGTGCCTCAAAACCACAACGACGGGTAAGGTCAGTCCGAGGAGCGGCGGTTTGCCAGCCTGCCTTCAATTTGGCACGAAGTTGGTCCGATACTGGTGTCGACTTTGCTCAAATCTTTGAATTACGGAGAAGCAGTTAATTCTATTCCAATTGTTTATTCTTTATTTCTATAGAGACAATTTGAAAGTATCCACCAAATTTCTGTGAACAATACTCTATTTCCTTCTGCGCAACACAATTGTGGTAACAACTCATGAATTCACATCTTAGACCCGACTGCATTCTTAAGTAGTTAACTTTAGAGGTCCTACCTACAGTTTATTCTAGGATTGAAGCATCTCTTCAGCAAATCCTGTTGGAATGATTTCTCTCTCTCTCTCTCTCTCTCTCTCTTCCTTTTTTTGACTGTTAGGCATAATTCGTCTTTCATTTAACACTCCTACCTGGCTCTTCCGTTGGAATGATTTTGTTACTGTTATACACCATTTACCATCCCTTTTAACACTCCCAACTGGCTTTTGAGTATCTTCAACAGAGCTGAAGACGTTTTCCGAATTATACACACTATAACAAATCTCTGTGTGTAGTTGAACCAGACATCTGTTTGTTTGAAATTGTGTATTGCGGATCATTATGGTGGTGTGTCCACTGAGGTAATTTATGTAGCAATCGCAGGTAACTTTCAGTAACAAATCGTGTGATAAATGTCTATTATTGGTTCATAGTGAAAAATGAACTGAATTGGTTAACGCACCAACTTAACACTGATTAGATCATTCTAGTTCTATAGCCAGGATTTGATTAGCATGTTGCCATATATGAGTGATATTATATTTCCAGGTGTACGTGTATTTATACAATAGCATGATGGTATAAGGTTCTGTCAGAAAGTGACAACATTTATTCGCTGTGGTCGGCTGATGTAAAGAATAAATAAAATAAGCGAGAGTGTAGTTTCAAGTGATGTACTCTGTATTATTACATGACGAAGATAATAGAAACGGTCCATTCCTTAAGGCAGGAAGTAGAGATGATAATTGACGTCTATCAAGTTAACAAGACTTAAATTGCCAATACCTTTCACCATCGCTTACTATCATTATTATCAATTCATGACGTAATGTAGACTGTTAAGCATCAATATGAACTTATAACTTTATTCCTTCTAGGTATGTGACATCATTAACATCTATCTCTTCATAGCTGCGTCTTTAGTGTTAATCTTTATAATCTAAAGGAAACTTAATTAAATGTTTTGATCATATAATTAGACCAAGTATATTCCTGTAGACAAACTACATGTAAATCTTATAGGTATTCCGTCTTAGACTTAAGAGATGCTGTTCATTGAACAGACTGTATGCGGTTACATTGTTTGTCGTTGGTCCCAAGACCTTCTCTGATCAAGAAGCAACCTAAGATCGTATGTATGACCACCCCACCTTTTCATTTATTTATTTCAATACTCAAAATAATTAAGCGAACGTAATTTTACTTTAAGATGGCTGGTAGGATGTGACGTGAGGAAATGATTTGGCTGCTATCCCTAGCATATCGAGTGATCACGCGAACGCCATTTATCGATATAGAGATTGTTAGGAGCAAACTTTGCAATAATTATAGTTGTTTACCAAAAAAAAAAATTTTATGAAAATAGGAAAGGTAAAAGAAAATTAGAATGTGAGCGAAGTTTCATTACCATTAATGTAGTCTGCAATAGAACCTGAAACACGAGTAATTGTTATTATGAAAATCCATAAGCTAAACTAAATATACGGATGATTACAATGAACCTGGTGTAGTCATTTTCTTTTCATCGACTGACCTAGTTTCCTATAAAACATTGACTTGTCTACAACCTCAGTAAATTAAACCAGTTTCAATTTCTCTCCAATTTCATTACATAAACTTGCTTTACCCGTTATGTCTTCATTTCTTTTTCATGCCCCACTTTCCTCGTTTCGCATTTCCAACAGCACTCAGAAGAATCGTTAGAACGTCGGACAAAATTACTTGGGCTATTTGTTCTACCGCTTATAGTTTGAGTTCAAATTTCACCGAGTTTCACATTTGCCTGTCATCCGTTCTGAGTCGGTAAATACTAGCTAAGTCGATTTAATCGAACACAGCCATCCCGCTAAAATATTGCTCCAACAAATATTTTATAACAACCCCACCTCACTTTATGTTTTATTGTTTCTTGATTCTCTTCTTCGTTCTCTTTAACCCTTGATAAATATATTTATTTATTTGTCTCTCACATCAAACGCATTCCTTTCTAACGTGCCTCAAATTTAGGGGAGTAGTTAGTAGAATTGACAGAAAGAAGGACAAAATATATTTACTATCATACTTTAGCTTTTTCATCTTTTCCCTACTCTTGACTCAAGAGACCATACCACGTAGATTACAATATATCTTTCCTTCTTATCAGCCACTACAATATCCGCCCTGTTGTATTCTTTCGTTCACATATGGAAACCCCGTAACAACCACAAGTCATCATTTTCGAAGTTCTACCTCTCTGATCTCACAAAATACTCTTTTCTGTTCATAAAACACCGAATTTACAGAAAGAGAGCAAAGTCTAGGTTGATATCTAGAAGAAAAAGAGAAGTAACATTCCTATTGGACTATTCAAGGTAATATGCGAAGGAGTATCTACAGAACATACAAAACCGAAACGGAGTTTTGGAACAGAACATAAGACAAACTTAGAAGGAAAGGAGCTTCATACAGTGTTTTCTCAAAAGAGAAAAACGATAGGATATGTTTACACTTATGTGAGAATGAATACAAAAGGGCAGATACAAAATTGTTGCAATAATTCACTGAATATTTTGACAGAAATTATTACAAATATTATTGTTCTTGTTTAACACAAGAACAATAATGTAACAAAGTGTCAGCTGTCTACAAGTGGGTTAAGGTAACACTTTTCGGATTTCGAAAACTCAGTAGAGGTTCGTGCATTTCCGTTCTAAGGAACAGTTTTCTGTAGTTTTCTGTAGTTCCTCCAGAAATTGATGAGGCGTGACTGGTGACAGCCATTCTCTTCAACACAAAGGAAGACACGGAAATAATAAAGAATATCAAGAACTACGGAGGTGAACTGAGGAGTATGGACTGGAGGTATTGGTCCATATAAGCTTGCCAGACCTCCACAATATTGCGGAAGAACTGATACTGCCAGACGAAGCAAGGTTGAGAATAGTGGTGGAAGGAAGACCGCCGGTATGTTTTCTTTGTGAAGTAAGGGGACACATGAAAGCAAGGTGTCCCCAGCAATGAGAAAAGGAAGTAGAACAAGAGAAGCAGGAAGAGGAAGAGGAACAAAGAACGGAGGTACAAATGCAAGTAAGCAAGAAAATAGAAAATGTAAGAGAAAAGTATACAGTTGGAAAAAGAAAGAAGAAAAGAGAAGACGCAAATTCCCCACCCAAAAGTCCACAGAAAAAGAGAAAAGAAAATATAGAGGAGAATCAATGCGAAAGACCAGAGATTCAAAAGAAAAGAAGATTGCGGAGGAGGAAAGAAGTGCGCAGAAAGGAAAGGAAGAGAGGAGAGAGACAGCCATAGGAAAGAGTAAGAGAGATACAGAAGAGGATGAGACACGAATACCAGGAAGATGAGGAGAGAATAACGACGGAAAAGGGGAGTTGGTACGAAAAGGGAAACACATTCGAACGATGATAAACTATAAAAAGAGTGTAGAGATCGAGAGAAGGATTACAAGAATGAAAAATGTAATTAGAGTCAAGTTATCAGGGAGGGAGTGTAACGGGGACGACAGGGCGGTCTTGCTTGAGAGATACAGATACGAAAGGTTAAAGGAACCATTTGGTGAAAAAATTGAAATACCGCCGTTACAGGTTCCATATGACGAGACGCCACCAGTGGTGGCATTTGAAGATATAATACAATATTTACTATGAAAGTAAGTGAAATATTAAAAATTTTTAAATAATGACTTTTAAAACAAAACAAAAAAGATTCAAAATAAGAATAATGAACTGTAATGTTAGTATATGATACATAAACAGTAAAATGGAACTACCTGCTTTGGGGAATAGGTAAGCCATTTCATTCTCATTTTCATTATATCCATAATTCATCCGATATGTGTACCCCAATGTATTGTTTTGTCTGTTTTTGTTTTGGCCTTTCTCTATTGAGGCCTTGTGCCTAATTAAAGAAATTAGAATCGTTAACGCGTCTTTACATTCTGAGTTCAAATTCCGCCGAGGTCAACTTTACTTTTCATCATTTCGTGGTTGATAAAATAAGTACCAGTTGAATACTGCGATCGTTGTAATCAACTTACTTCCTCTCTCGAATTTGGCCTTGCGCCAAGACTTGAATCTTTCATCATTATTATTAATATTATTATTATTATTATTATTATTATTCAGTAGTTTTATTTTTATAACGTGCTTTCACTTCACTACCGGGCGCAGCTCTGTGCGCCTTGGGTATGTGCTGTGGTTTGCTGTGGTGTTCTTATGTTTACTGTATTGAAAGTGTTTTGCGTAGAATGTGTGCAGTACCCAGTAGTGCAATTTTCTGTATGTTATATATATTTGTAAGTCCTGGTGTTTTTGTTATGTATTTGTCTGAATATTTTTTTATTATACCTAAGGCACCAACTATGATAGGAATTGTTTCTGTTTTTAGATTCCACATTCGAGTTATCTCTATTTCCAGGTCTTTGTATTTTGAAAGTTTTTCCATTTCTTTTAGAGAAACGTTGTCATCTGCTGGTATTGATACATCAATTAGAAAGCATTTTTTTTCTTCATGGTCTTTGACAACTATATCTGGTCTATTTGCCTTATTATTATTATTATTATTATTATTAATAATATAGAAAGGATTGAGGTAACTCCTCCTGAAGATATAGAGTCAAAATTAAAAGAAGAGTGCCATTTGTTATCTGGTGAACGATATTTCGACATCTCGTGTGTCTTCAACTGGTTCAAAAAATAAATTTGTCAATCTACTTCATTTTGGTTAATATAGAAAGGATTGAGGTAACTCCTCCTGAAGATATAGAGTCAAAATTAAAAGAAGAGTGCCATTTGTTATCTGGTGAACGATATTTCGACATCTCGTGTGTCTTCAACTGGTTCAAAAAATAAATTTGTCAATCTACTTCATTTTGGTTAATATAGAAAGGATTGAGGTAACTCACCAGATAACAAATGGCACTCTTCTTTTAATTTTGACTCTATATCTTCAGGAGGAGTTACCTCAATCCTTTCTATATTACCCAAAATGAAGTAGATTGACAAATTTATTTTTTGAACCAGTTGAAGACACACGAGATGTCGAAATATCGTTCACCAGATAACAAATGGCACTCTTCTTTTAATTTTGACTCTATATCTTCAGGAGGAGTTACCTCAATCCTTTCTATATTAACCAAAATGAAGTAGATTGACAAATTTATTTTTTGAACCAGTTGAAGACACACGAGATGTCGAAATATCGTTCACCAGATAACAAATGGCACTCTTCTTTTAATTTTGACTCTATATCTTCAGGAGGAGTTACCTCAATCCTTTCTATATTAACCAAAATGAAGTAGATTGACAAATTTATTTTTTGAACCAGTTGAAGACACACGAGATGTCGAAATATCGTTCACCAGATAACAAATGGCACTCTTCTTTTAATTTTGACTCTATATCTTCAGGAGGAGTTACCTCAATCCTTTCTATATTAACCAAAATGAAGTAGATTGACAAATTTATTTTTTGAACCAGTTGAAGACACACGAGATGTCGAAATATCGTTCACCAGATAACAAATGGCACTCTTCTTTAATTTTGACTCTATATCTTCAGGAGGAGTTACCTCAATCCTTTCTATATTAACCAAAATGAAGTAGATTGACAAATTTATTTTTTGAACCAGTTGAAGACACACGAGATGTCGAAATATCGTTCACCAGATAACAAATGGCACTCTTCTTTTAATTTTGACTTTATATCTTCAGGAGGAGTTACCTCAATCCTTTCTATATTAACCAAAATGAAGTAGATTGACAAATTTATTTTTTGAACCAGTTGAAGACACACGAGATGTCGAAATATCGTTCACCAGATAACAAATGGCACTCTTCTTTTAATTTTGACTCTATATTATTATTATTATTATTATCATTATTATTATTATTATTATTATTATTGCCCTGTACCCATAAGCAAAAGCAGCGTATTGCATTCACTCGTCTTAGTCTGTTTGTCTGTGTGTTTCCAAAATTACTGGAAAACAGCTGAACCGAATTTCACCACATTTGGCAGAAATATTCATTGGACAAGTGGCTCGAAATTATGAACATTTAATTTGATCATCTTTGAAAACAAATAAAATATTCTTTTTCAAAAATCAAACTTAAAATTCCTCGATAAACAAGTGGTCATATTATTTTGGTCACTTTCTTTTTCATATGAATCGACTCACGTCTGCGTGTGTATAGATCATGGTGAACCTATGCGCGTACTCACGTGTGTGTACATACATACATACATATATAAATACATACATGCATAGATATGCGACTCTGTGTGTGTTTGTGTGTGTATGTGCGCGTGCGTGCGTACGTGCATTCGAGGGTTTCTTTTGCCTCTTTTTGCTTCCTTTTACTTCATCCTTTTTTTTTCTCCATTTCCTTTTTATTTCCCTCATACTACTACAGTTCCTGGATTCTTGATGTTTTCTACGGACAAGTTTCAGTCTCCCGTAAGAATATTCATAGTAGAGTATTGTCTCCAAAATTTTCTTCATTAAAAAAACATTGCAGCCGAAATACGGAGTACAAAAACAGCCGACAACTGAGGAAGGGTCGGTTTCTTCTGTTGCTTGTCTTGTTTTCCATTTGTTTCTTTCGTTGTTCGCAAAAATCAGTTCGTATTCCAGGTTTTCGTATTTCATATTTCATGTTTAGTTTCTGTGACGTCCTGTGCCCATATATACATATATGTACATATTTACATATATATTTATATACATATGTATTTATATATGCATATATATATATATATAGATATATATTATTTATATTATATATATATTTATATATATAAACACACACACACGCACATATGTATACACACATATACATATATACACTCACACACATATACATACATATATACTATATATATATATATATATATATATATACATATATATATACTACATGAGACGTTGTGCACGTACTGAGTTGTGGGTGCATTGCTTTCTATAGTAGAAATAGCAGTGAGCCATTGAAATTGATTGTCTAAATCCTGTTTCTTTGACATTCAAAGAATTATATTCCACTCCGTACTCTTTAACGCTTTGTGCGTGCGCACGTGCATGTTTGCATCTATGTATGTATGTATGTAAAACTTGAAGTGCTAAATACGTATTTGTGCTTGTTGAGTATTATCAGTGGCAAGATTCCAATAGAAACCGCATGCTAATGTAAATTTAGCTGCCACTGATATAGAAAAGCAGTGATTGGCAAATCACTGGTGGTGCAATTGAAGCGCCGGTTGGATAAAAATTCAGTTTTGACTCGAAAAAACAGAATAACTTTTTTGCAATTCCAATGTCACTGCTAGATAATTTCGTCAGCTGCAGCTATATATTTCTGTGATTTTTAACTCTAGACGTGCATAAGAAATGCTTTCTTGGGACGGATACTGCTGGCTTTCAACGGATGTTCCAGGCTTTCAACGGTACATTTACGTTAAGTATGATATACAGTATACTATTTCGAACTGATACTGCTTCTATCGCTAATAAGAAACACACACACACACATAAAGCCTATTTGTTTTTGTAAGAATCATGATGGGAAATCAGATGCTGTTATGCATTGAAAACGTTGCATTGCTATTCAATCAGAACTACTTCACTTTTGTTGCGAATTAATTACATACGATAATTAAATATTTTATTGAGTGCCAAAGATCTGTCTTCTCTGTCACCTTGTCATCGATAATGTTCGTCCTCGTCTCCGGTGTACTTCCTCTTTGCTTTATCTAAGTCTAAGTTTCAAATTAGCCACGGATTATATTATTTGAGCTAAAGTTATATTCTGCGAATAACGTATAGTAGGGACGTTGTACAGATTACTATGGAGTGGGTGACAAGGGAAAGGTCATTATTGGTCGGTGAAGTCAATGATTGTAAAGAAATGCCTTTAGGTTCAATTATTCAGTTAATTAATTAATTATCTAATTAATTTCATTGACTATAATATTGAAGTGAACTACGACCAGTGCCTATTTTTGAATTGGTATTATAACCCACCTAAGTACTATATATATATATATATATATATATATATATATATATATATATATATATATGCATGTATACATACATATTCATATATACTTATATATAAGTATATATATGCATATATATACATATCAGCACACACATATATATATATATATATATATATATATATATATATATATATATACACATATATACATATAAGCACACACACATATATATATATATATATATATATATATATATATATATATACACATATATACATATAAGCACACACACATATATATATATATATATATATATATATATATATATATATATATACACATATATACATATAAGCACACACACATATATATATATATATATATATATATATATATATATATATATATATATATATGAAACGATGAAAACAAAAAGAAAATAGGTCTTGACAATTGTTGTATAAGTTTAATGCTCAAAGTGATATTATACTTCATGAAAAGAGTAATAATTAAAATATGAAAGCGTAGTCGGAGGAAAATGAAACCAAAAAGAGAAAATTCATGGCAGATGTACAAACGTATAGGCAATGTTCTTTCGGGAAGAAAAATATTTCTCTCTTTGTAGGTACTACCTTCTAATTTCTAGCTTTGAAGATGTAAGTTAATACTATATTGCTTATATTCGATGTTAGTATTTGTAATAATAAGCAGATGTAGACGAAATGGGAATATTGCGTTAATGTTTTGTTTGAACCACTTGTTTGTTAATTCCCAGGCAGCGCTTATGATTGTATCGTATTCTTGCTGCCGGACAGAGTAGTTCTGCCTTCTGCCTAGGTATTAAAGCTAAAGAAATATCCGTGAGGCAGTTGTCTTTGAATCGTTTCTATCTTTGAGTTTCGTTATTCGGAGTTGTTTTATATTCTTGCAAGGGCGACCATCTTGAAGGTGTCATGGTTTACAGTGGTAACATATATAAAAATTGTCATAATCGGTCATTTTATTATGATAGGATAGTACTTAATGGTTTCTAGTTTTGGAAGGTTATGTGTGTGTGTGTGTGTGTGTGTGTGTGTACGTGTGCGTGCGTGCGTGTGTGTGTGTGTATGTGTATAAATATATATATACATACGCAGACATTGTACTGTTGTTGGTCAAACATTTGACACTCCATAAATCCCACTCACATTGTTTATTCAATACTCGAAATGACTAAAATGGCGTCAATCCAGTCTTAAGTCACTTTCTCAGTTCTCCAACAGTGACAATTTAATATATTTAAAAGTTCAAACATTGTGTCGCCCCCATATTTCAAGGCTTCTGCACAGATTCCATCAGACCCTGGAGATTTATTGTTATTCAGCTTATTCACGGCTAAATAAATGTCATTTAGAGTTGTTTCATATGCCATCTCTTCCATAATGGAAAGGTGTTCGACTGTTTCTATCGTCCTCATGTCAGCGGATGATGGTCTATTCAAAAGTACAGGAAAATGTTCTACCCAGCGCTTATGAATAGAAGCGGTGTCAGTCAGAAGCAAACGTCCATTTGCTGTTCTCACTGGAGTTATTGAAGAAGTTTTTCGGCCATATACCTCCTTAATGTAAGAGTACAAACCCTTGGCATCATTTCTATCAGCTGCCCCTTGTACCCCTTTTGCTCTATCAACCTACCATTCCTGTTGAATTTTCCTTAGAGCAGTCTGCACTTTCCCTTTCAGCCTTCTGTAAGCTTCGTTTGAGTTGAGATTCAAAGACTGAGGAAGAAGTGTATTGCCTAAGTTTTGTTTTCCTAAAAGTAGATCATGAACGTGTGCTGATCTATCTGAGAATCAGTCACTAGACTTAAGTGATCTAAATCCCACTGACGAACTTCCAGCCTGTAATACATTTGCTTGAGATTTTCCCATAGATTGTTTGGGTCAAGATTAATATTTTCTATAGCATCTTGGAATCTTTGCAAGTTGTTTGATAATTTAAAGTTTGCAACATATAACTTTTTGGACCAGACTATCGATTTTTAGGCATTCCTACCTCATGACTCACTTGCCGCACAGATTTTCTCGAAATTTGGCAATATGTTTCTTGCTTTGTAGCCTCGTTGACATCCGCAGTTTCTGGAATGTTTCTCAGATACATTCTGATCCCTTCCATCTGCTTCAAAATTAGTTACAATTCATGTGATAACAAGTCGCATAAGTCGATCTGTTTAAAGCTGTCTTCTAAACACTTTGCAATTTAAGCTAAATTTCTTCAGTTCAATGCTTAGTTTGGATCCCTTCATTATTTCTAATGATTGAATTCTAAGAAGAAATGAACACTGAGTTCTTACCTATTAAACTGTGTCTACATTTTGGGGACACACATCATATATATAATAAGTCAGGAGAACGGTGATTTTCCAATATAATTTTTTTAATTTTATTAAACAGTTATACACAGTTATTTACACCATACTTTCTTGGACCTAATATATATATATATATATATATATATATATATATATATATATATATATATATATATATATATATATATATATATATATATATCCACGCAACGAAATGAGAACAATTTGTTCTTTTGCATCTTCATAAATCTCCTGTGACAATCAAATTTAAAGACTTAAAATAAAAAGTTTTCTAATTTCTGGTGCTGCCAATTATATTTACTTCAGCGTTACTTCAGAAGCCATATCGTTATTGGTTGAGAAGATATTCCAAGAATGTAGTTCCAAAGCGGTTTTTCACAGAAAATTGAAGTCTCTTTCATTCAGTTTACTAGTAATTAACATTCCCTGGAACCAAAAAAATAGCTATTATTATGCATATATAACATTGTTCACTAACATGATAGAAAAATCCTCAGGTTTCTTCACTGTCTCAATGACATCATTAAATGTATGAATGAACTTTATCTATCTTTGTATCACTAAGAATGCGTTAGTATATCTTTCCGACGTTAAATAGCAATAGACGAAGTTCGTAAAATTGTGTATATTTGTAGATATCACTTTGTACAGTCAAATATTTGATAGACATTCCTCCAGGTATTTCCTTACACAGACATTCTCATATCTACCATTTATGAAAAAAAAATAGAAATATTTAACCGATATATATGTGGATATCTGTTTGTGCGTGAGTGTCTATCTAAATGAAGTCTGCACGAGAGTTTGTCGATAGATAATGCACATGTAGTTATTTCTTGTCACAAGATACAGAGGTGAAATCCCTTGGTCATATTCAAAGCGATGTTTCGCACCAAGATATGTCAACGCTGAAAAATTCTAAGTTCAATGCAATAAAATAGCGTGTGAGAAAAAATTCATGTTTATTTTTTATTCTTACTATAATTCGTGCCATTTTTAGCTTGAGTGAAGTAATGCCGTGAAATGCGTGTAATCAGCTACAAATTGAGAGGAAATCGATATTTTGTTATCGAAGATCTACCGATTCTATTGAGGAAAAAGTGTTTATAGAATTATTTCAGCTCGCAGAAGTAGAATGTATGCATATTTGTATGTACGTGTGAGTGAGTGCGTGTAGGTGAATAAGTGTGAGGATATATAATTACATATGTGTATGTTATATGTACATATTTGTATATATATATGTATATATATATATATATATATATATATATATATATATATACGTATGCGTGCCTATATACGTACATGCACACATATATAAATGATTGTGTGATATATATATATTATTCTTACGTAAATAAACATATGACGTTTGAGGAAAATTTTCCATACAGAATAGTCACTCATTCTTGGGCGTTAAAATGAAACAGTTCCATACACAATGCACAAAACACACACACACAGACGTGCATACATTGCGTACGTGTGTGAGTAGATATATATGTGTGTAGGTGTGTATATATATATATATATGTGTGCGTGTGTGTGCGTGTTCAGCAGGTTTTGCCATACCTAAATGAAAAGTATTTTAAATACTTACTACACCTGAGATCTAGTACTTATTATAAAATTTTTCAAATACATATATATATATATATATATATATATATATATATATATAGAAAGTGTGTGTGTGTGTGTGTGAGAGAGAGAGAGAAAGCAAGAGAGACTTGGATAAATATTTATCACTTTGACTTGTAAAACCACCTATTTCTATTGAAGGTAACTTGAAATGTATCTGAAGAGCATCTACTGCCTCAATTTTATGTTTAAACCACATTGGAAAAGCTTTGAATTATTTTTTCCGAATTATATACATTGACTTGAGTCTCTTAACGAAACTCCAGCAGAACGTCTGTATCGATTGAAAATAGCTATTTTGACGAAATGCTCGAGAAATTACAAAAAAAAAAAACAATAACGGGAAAGTGAGAGTGTAGGAGGATCATAATAGGGTAAAATCGAGCGAATTGAACACCAGGCTAAATTACAGTGATGCAGTAAAAAAAGTATTTTTCTTTCAAAAAATGCTAATTGATTATCCTTACGGTTTTACTGGCAACAGGGAAGCGATGCGTTGATTTGAATAATGTGTGTTGCATCCAAGAAATGAAATCCGCTTCTGAAATATTCAATTTCAGCAGCACATTGCTATTTAAATTAACTAGATCATTGAATACCTCTAGGTGGCGCACTAAGGCGTAAAGATTTAAGATAGCTGATAACAGTAATGGAAATAGTGAAAGAAAATTGTAGTAACAGAATCGAGGTTTTTCGAGCATGATGCTGGTTTTTTTGGTTCTCGCTGTGTTAGAGAAATCAAATTCTAAACACGAAAGAAGCATGAATCAATCGGATTACTTCGATATACTAAACAAATTCTAAAGTCTCGATATAAATAAATAGTTCCTTGATTTACCGCAATACTGTGCTCATTTTATTTCTGCGATCTGGGAATACACGTCTCAAGAATCACTATCAGATACCATGGAATATCTAAGCATTTATTTATCATCCAGTTACCAAAAAGTGTTAATTTCAAACATTTGTAAGTTTGCTAAATATGTATTAGTTACTTATCCAGGCAAACAATTCCTCAATAGAGAAACTTTGAAAACATCCTTTAATGTCACTAGTATGTCAATATAAAGGAATTTAATAATTTATACAACCTGTAAAAAGTTTCAAATAATCTCATTTGATATTTTAGTTAAATTTTGACAGTATTTTTCTGACAAAGAGATCCTCGAAATCATCGTGAACAGGCATTGGTCGGGCAAAGTTTAGAGGAGTAAAAGTTAGTTTAAAGTAACGGACATTAGATGAGATAATGTATAGTATCAATGACATATAATCCATAATGAGTGACAAGAGCCTAATCTCAATGGTAAGGCTGCAAGAGATTTGAGACTTTGAAAAAAAGAAAAACATCATTGAAACCGTCGAAACCAAAGCTTACTCCAAGTCCTTGAAGTAGCAAATAACTGAAACATTTATAGAAGACGTATAAATAGTTCTGGAAAACATTCTCTATTTAGTAATACAGTAGAATCTGATGCAAGTAGTGATGGTTTCCTCCAAGAATTATAAAAACTAATAATTTCAAACACGGGAATAAAATCCTCTTTCTCGCGGCATAAAATTTAAGGTTTCTAGTTGTGTCTTAATCGGAAAGTATAAAAATACGAGCTGCTATTTTTATATTTGTTCAACACAAGTTCATCTATCATCAACTCCCACATTTTGCTCTTCTCTTTTCCTTCGCGACACATCAAATTTAAGAATACTAAATTAGAGAGTGTTAAGTAGGCTGTGCAAGGATGGGGTGGGTGGGAGAGAGAATGCTACTAAACCTGCTGCTGTGGAGGTTTTTATTTAATGAATTTTAAAGATGTCATGCACTAAAGAATTCGTTTCCGTATGCAGCGTATAATCTTTTAGTAGTGTGACAAGTAGATAAAGATAAAGTTGAAGAGCTAAAAACGGTAAACGGGTTGATACTGGTTAGGAGGAAAATAAAGGAGTCCAGAATCATAGGAATTGTTTGCAAAACATCAAAACGGTAAACGGATTGATACTGGTTAAGAGGAAGATAAAGGAGACCAGTGTTACAGGAACTGTTTAGTTAGGGGCTGATTGAAATAAATCTCCTTTTCTCTAATCAGTATTTCTAATGTGATCACTATTGCTCTAAATTATGTAGAAACACATGAAAGAAACATATCCAAATGACTCGGTTTCATCAATCAAAAGTATAGGTAAACTTATCTATGGAGCAGTCATAAATCTGGGTTGGAAGAACTTGTACAAAACTTTGGCATTAAAAGTTACACAAACAGTAGAACGGGGCGAAATTTTCCAATTCTTCAAACTATATTTATACATATGCATGCAACTACTCTAGTATTAATCAAGATAATAAGAAACCTAAAAATAGGCTATGGAAAATTATATGGTTCACCCCTTCCTTTTCTCTTAATATAAAAAAAAAATTAACATTTGTAAAAGATTCCTGTCTTTCCTAGACAAACACTTTCCAACCACTCACCGATATAGGAAAATATTTGATAGGCGTTCTGTAAAATTATCATATAGCTGCTGCCCCCATATGAAGAGAATCATTACATGTGGTCAATACCAAGAACCTGAATCGATTGGCAACTGTTGAAGCCCAGGACCTTGTCCACTTGATAAACGATGTATGACTAAATTTATCATATATGAGGTAGAAGGTACTGCAACGCTAAAAAATAATACAACTGATAAGAAAACCTATACTGGATTATGTGAACGTGAATTTAAAAATCGCTATACCAATCACATAGTCTCCTTCCGACATAGGGATAAAAGAAAAGTTACTAAGTTAGCTACGTATGGACTTTGAAAAATAACGAAACACCGTATGTGATTCAATGGAAAGTAATTGAGAAAGCCATACCTTATGTGAATGGATCGAATAAATATAGACATTGTTTGGCTGAAACAGCGCAGATCCTGTTCAGATCTAAGATCCCAAACTCTCTATTGAAATCAAAGTCAGAAATGTTCAGTGGTTGCATGCATATGTATAAATATAGTTTGAAGAATTGGAAAATTCTCTTGACTGACTTGATATCATGTAAGGTCTAAGGAGGATATGCTGCCTTCTCAGTTTTTCGCGTTTCTTCTATTATTCTATTTTTTTAGTTCGTTATGATATGTGGTTTGAACCTGAAGATTATGCTTGAGGTTTCTCAACATATGAAACTATTTGTAGCGCTTTAATGCATGTATTGTGACCTTTAAATAAATTATATCTATCTCCCACCAGATGGAGTACGTTTTTGTTGAATTTTCTATCATTGATCAATACATACATTATATATATATATATATATTTGTGTGTGTGTGTGTGTGTGTGTGTGTGTGTGTGTGTGTGTGTGTGTGTGTGTGTGTGTAATGGAACAAAGACGCAACGGAGGAGAATAAAACATTCGGACAGACAGACAATACAATGTCGGACAGCAGAAATAATTAGAAAGACAGGCAAAAAAGAAAGACGGGTGATTCGTGGCCTTCGTTCCTCAGACAAGTTACAAGCTGTCCTTGCTGCTTCGGGCAGTTACGCTTGAGACAGTTCGATCTGGTTGGCCCTTAAAAAGCCTAAGCTAAGGGCATTAGATTTTTTGTAAGAAAGCTAGCGAATGTGTAGAGCAACAAAGACAAGAACGGAGAACGTGGAACGCAGTCACGAATACAAACAACAAGAATACAACAGTCTTTCGACTGAGAACGAATCGAACGGAGCTGGTTTGGACATAAGAGGTGTCGGCGGTCGGCGGTCGGCGGTCGGCAGTCAGGCCAAGAAAGACAGATCATGGCTGACCGGATAACGGTCATGCGGACGGAGGTAAGAGGAGTAGGGGGCAGCAGGATTGAAAGATTAGAAAAAAATCAGAGACAAAGGTAAAGGTATAGGGGAGATAAGCGAGGAGGAAAGGTGTGAGTTAAGGAAAGAGAGGGCCAAGAAATGTGTGAGGGAGAGAGAGAGGTGGGCAAGAAAAAGAAAAGAGGAAGAAAGTATGTGGGGGACTAAAAGATAGAGTGAAAGAGTCGTACAAAAATTAGATACATTACCCATTATAAGGTGAGCACACATGTGTGCGTACGCCGCTATATGTATATATAAATATAAAGAATTGAACAATATATGTGTGTGTGTGTGTGTGTGTGTGTGTGTGTGTGTGTGTGTGTGTGTTTGTGTGCGTGTGGGGGGGTGCGTGCGTGTGGGGGGTGTATGTATATTTTCTATATAGAAAATATACATACACACACACACCCACACGCACACACACACACACACACACACACATATCATACTGTATACATATATAGTGTATAGATAGATGTATATATATATATATATATATATATAGATAGATAGATAGATAGATAGATAATGCCTTTAGCTACACGCCAAAAGCACCTGTTTTTCTGCTCTTACAACAACATACAATGTCAATTATACTTAAATTTTGAAATAATAGGCGCAGGCGTGGTTGAGTGGTAAGAAACTTGCTTCTCAACCACATGATTTCGGATTCGGGCCAAGTGCGTGGCGCCTTGGCCAAATGCCTTCTACTATAGCCTCGGGCCAACAAGAGCCTTCTGACTGGATTTGGTAGACGGAAACTGAAAGAAGCCTATCATATATACATATAGCTCTGCGTGTTGTTGTATCGTTGTTAGTCCCCCGTCACCGTTTGACATCTAGTGTTGGTGTGTTTACGTTTCTGTACCTTAGCGACTCGGCAAAAGAAAATAAATACTAGGCTTAAAAAAATAAGTCCTGAGGTCGATTTGTTCAACTAAAAACCCTTCAAAGTGGTGCTCCAGAATTAGCCGCAGTCAAATGATTGAAACAAGTACAAAAAATAAAAGAATACAGAAATATTATTGTCATCTTACATGTTATATAACCCGATTAAAAGTTTTAAATAATCTTTATTGAGTTAATAAACATAATTAGTCATATACTAAACAAATGAAAAAACAGATCAACAAAACATATTTCATCAGAGATAAAATAAGACTTTTTCATTCACACGTCTAGCTTTTGAAATAGTTTTTTTGTTTCGTTTTTATCAATAATTTCGTAATATTAATTAATACTTTATGCAAAAAGTGTTTATTGTTTGACCTGTAACACCTAGCACACAGTTGATTAATGTATGTAAAATTAATTTTTCCTCGTGTTTTATATCACAAATTCAATTAGATTCACATGTAATTGAAGCATATACATTACACAATATATTTGATGTTGTGCATTTGACTTTCTCTTATAAGCTCGGTCTGTTTTCCCGAAGTATAGCACCCAACAACAGTCAACAAACATACCACGTTTATAATTTACCTGCCATCGCGTTTTTACTGCATGAATATTCGTGGCTGTGTGGTAAGAAGCTTCCTTCTCAATCACATGGTTCCAGATTCAGTACCGCTGCGTGGCACATTGAATAAGTGTTATCTACTATAGCCGCGGGCCGATCAAAGCCTTATGAGTGGATTTCGGAGACGAAAACTGAAAGAAGCCCGTTGTATATGTATACATACATACACATACATACATACATACATACACATATATATATATATATATATATATATATATATATATATATATATATATATATATATATATATTTGTATGTGTGTCTGTGCTTGTCCCCGTACCATCACTTGACAATCGATGATTGTGTGTTTACGTCCCCGATAGAATAAGTACTAAGCTTACAAAGAATAAGTCTTGGGGTCGATTTGTTCGGCCAAAGGCGGTGCTCCAGTATTGCCGCAGTCAACTGACTGAACCAGGTAAATGAAATATGAAATACAATCATTCTACCCCAACGTTTACGGCACCAAAGGTTTCGACAAAGAACTTTGGATGAAGATATAAAGACTTCCCATTCCTGGGAGACCTTAGTGATTAACGATAACAAGAGTGCCTCAAAGAAATAAAGAAAGTATCAGTATTTTGAAAATTCTGCCTGTAGACTCACCAGTATGCCACCATCCTGAGATCTCTACTGCAATTTAATTGATGAACACAGCGTTGAATATTATCGAATCGTCCATGGTGTCTGTATTTGAAGCTTGTTTTAGGTGGGCAAATGTTCAGTGGGAAACGATGACATTATATTCCTGTTTCGCAATAGAACTGCTTTCACATTTCTTCGTGAAGAATAAATGAAAACGTGCCAACCAACTGCCACATGATTTTGAGATAGATTTGTGATGAGCTCTGAACGATAGTTATTGTCAGGCGTCTTGCGAGTGATACGACTGTAGTGAGATAAGTAAAATGCTCTTCAGTCAATAATCTTGCTTGGAAATTTTCTTCGGTGGAGTATTCAGGATCTCTAAAATGTCCAGCACTTCTACCGACTGCACTTAAAAGATCATTTACCATCTCTCTTGCTAACTAATCATGTAATCCACTTAAAAAGGGGAGCAAATTCAGTTTTTCTTCCCCATTCCATAGTCAAAGCATATTTTCATAAGTTCCTTTTGACAGATTATCATTTTCTGCGAGCTAAAAGTGTCAGAAACATAGCAGACGATTTTACACGTTTACACGGTAATGATCTGCTTAAATAACCTGAAAATGATCAAAAAAGGTTTCAAATATAATTATTGAATATGATTAATTACATTACAAAAATAAACTATTGTAGAAAAAAAACTGAGCAAGCACAGTTACGAAACAGGAAACAGAAATTATTTCTGAGCCATCTGAAATCATCTTCTGCTGATTTGTGTAATCAAATAAACAGCTACTTCTAAAATATATATTTAAACACGCAAACACATAAACACTCAATCACATAATTATATTTATGTTTTTACGCCTATATATAAGTACATATATTAAATATATATATACTGAATCACGTTCTTGTAGTAGTCACAGACTACTCAGAAGATTTTAGTGAAAGTGAAATTAATAGTTAATCAGTTTTGGTTTTATTCCATATGTCATGCAATCGCTAATCTGTTTAATTACTTTTGTCAAAATGACAAGTTATGGGATGGGCGATAGAAGATTTAATTACGCAGAGACTCATCAAGAAATGTCTTTCTTGTCTTTATTATTTGATTGTTTATATTTTTTTTCCATTGCAATACAGTAAAAATTGCTTTAATTAAAAATATTGTATGAAGGAGGATTGCACCAAACGTAAAAAAAAAGTGTTTAAACGGCAAAAGATGTGTTTGATTAATTATTTAGAATAATTTCCTAATTGAAAAGGTTAGTAGAAATAATATATTTTTCAATGTGGAGAATATGTTTAGTTTTGACACACGCACTTACACACACACACACACACACACACACACACATAGACGCACGCACGCGCAGATAATATACGTATTTGAGTGAGTGTGTATGTCACTAGATTGTTTGGGAATATTTGCGCCAGGTAAATTCATTTGCTTATCGCTCATAACCAACCTACATTGATATAAACCAAATCCAGTGCAAAGACGTTAGCTTCTTTTCGACAGTGATAACAATCACAACAATGAAATTGCCGTAGCAGATAACAGATATATAATCAGTGGAATTGAAAGAGTAGAATGCCATATCAAATATCTCTGAGTGTTTACTTTCGAGCTTCAATGTCAAAATTTCGATTTTAGAATCGACCCCTTAAACAAAAGAAGAAAAAAAAAACTTGTTTTTACAAAGAATTTTAATTTTTTTAATCCGAATACGTGAACAGAAGAGATTTCCAGAATTGTTCTCCTTGGTTCGAAAATGAGTTCTAATTGAATCATTTATAATTACATTCAATTAAGTTTTAAAATCATGACTGAAATATTTAACTTCTGAAAATGTATATATGATGACATTCGAATAAACACGATTTTACTATCACTTTTGAAAGCATTAAATGGATTCTATTAACTTTTCTCTAAAGTGGTGTCCAAATTTAAGTTGTGAATATATATCTAGAATTTATCATCATTGCATATACATGTTTCCAGATGTTTCGTCATGCTTCTATGGATGGAAACATAGGAAAACATATTTCCAGGTTACGTCACTGTATTATGCATTTTCCTCGCGTAATCAAAGTTATTCATTTTACCAGAAGCTGTTAGACACTTACATTAAATTTATTCCGTATTCCGTACTCCACACCACAACCTCTATTTTTTAATGTTATTACATTTTAAAATGATACTGCCTTTAATTTTGATTTTTCTCATGTTTACTCTTAGCAAAGGTTTCCAAAAATATCCGTTCCAAAATTGCAAAGATATATTCTGATACCCTGATTATTTTACTATGTAGAGAGATGACTAGGCATGCATAACGATTTATTTATATGCATATATATATATATATATATATATATATATATATATATATATCAGGCGTACGGCCGCGTGTGTGCAATCGGATTTACCTCGTTAGAAAGCTGTACCAAGAGTGGAAATAATGGTATGCATATTGAATTATTGTTGTTACATATGAGAAAAAAGTTACCCTAAGCAATCAGAAGGAAATAGCAGAATCTGTAAAAATGTTAAAGGAACAACTGCTGAAAGAATATAACATAAGACATGCCCAGAGAAACTCAGTATATCTAGGTAAATATATTCTTTTACTCTTTTATTCTTTTACTTGTTTCATTCATTTGACTGCGGCCATGTTGGAGTTTTGCCTTAAAGGGTTTTCGTCGAACAAATTGCCCCCCATGACTTATTCTTTGTAAGCCTAGTACTTTTTCTATCGGTGCCTCTTCCGAACCACTAGGGTACGGCGACATAAACGCACAAGTATCGGTTGTTAAGCGACGGCGGGGTTACAAGTACAGATGCACAGACATAAATATATATATATATATATATATATATATATATATATATATATATATATATATTTACATACATGTATATGTATGTATATATGTATGTATATATATATATATATATATATATATATATATATATATATATATATATATATATATATATATATATATATATATATATATATATATATATATATATATATATATACATATATATGTACATACATGTATATGTATGGATATATGTATGTATGTATATATATATATATATATATATATATATATATATATATATATATATAAACATATATATATATATATATATATATATATATATATATATATATATATATATATATGTATCTATATATATATATAAAGCATTTGAAGAAAACAATGGTAAAAGTACCGCTTGCTAATAATCAAAGCGAAAGCTTCAAAAAACCAACAATCTTGCGATAAATATGCACACGAGCAATGCAATGAACATTTTTAAAAATAGGCTTACCCTCAGAATGTAATACGAACATAAATAATACATATCCCAATATGAATTGATTTCATGCTCTGCATAACAAACATGCTCTGCAATCATCAGTTGGAAATAGTATTTGACATTTATTTCCAAAATATTCACTACGTCAACTCGTGTGCATTTCTAACTTTAAAAGTCCCGCTCCGTTTAAAAAGAAACTATCTTAAAAAATAAAAATTTAAATATGTGAAGTAATATTACAGTTATAAACAGTAATAAAATGTTCATTGCATTGCTCGTGTGTAAGATTGGTGGTTTTTGAAGCTGTCGCTTGAGTTTTAGTAAGCGGTATTTTTGTCCTTCTTTTCTTCAATTATTTTATATTGTACCTGTATAGGTAAAAGTCTTGCTAGCTACCTCATTATTACTGTTTAATACGGTAATAATACTTCACATATTTAAATTTTTACACACACACACACACACACACACACACACACACACACACACACACACACACACATATATATATATATATATATAGAGAGAGAGAGAGGCGCAGGAATGGATGTGTGGTAAGTAGCTTGCTTCTCAACCACATGGCTCTGGGTTCAGTTACACTGCATTGTACCTTAGGTGTTTTCTACTATAACCTCGGGCTGACCAAAGCCTTGTGAGTGGATTTGGTAGACGGAAACTTAAAGAAGCCCGTCTTATATATATATATATATATATATATATATATATATATATATATATATATATATGTGTGTGTGTTGTGCGTGTGTATTTCGCTTGATAACTGATGTTGGTGGGTTTACGTCCCCGTAACTTAGTGGTTCGGCAAAATACACCGATAGAAGAAGTCCTAGGGTTGCACTAGCATCGACGCAGTTAAATGAGTGAAACAAATAGAAGAGTATATGGAGTTTATGGCATTATATTTATTTCATGGTTAACCAGTCTTTCAACAACTAGTAGATGATTAATCCAACATCACATATATGTATATGTGTGTGTTGCATGTGTCGGTACACATGTTTGTATATATACATAAGTATGTATATATTTTTGAGCAAGCATATGCAGACATATATTTATATATGTGTATGTTTTCTGGGAGTGTTTGTTTCAGTAGGAAACCCAATGGTTCGATGTGAGAAGTTTAGTTGAAAATGTGGTGTTCTTATGTTTACTGTATTGAAAGTGTTTTGCATAGAATGTGTGCAGTACCCAGTCGTGCAATTTTCTGTATATATATTTGTAAGTCCTGGTGTTTTTGTTATGTATTTGTCTGAATATTTTATTATTATTATACCTAAGGCACCTACTATGATAAGAATTGTTTCTGTTTTTAGATTCCACATTCGAGTTATCTCTATTTCCAGGTCTTTGTATTTTGAAATTTTTTCCATTTCTTCTTCTTCTTCTTCTTCTTATTATTATTATTATTATTATTATTATGGCGGTGATTTACGAAAATTATCAGCGTTTCTTTAATTAATCCCTCTCCCTTTAGAAACTATGATGTGTATTGTCCTGATGTATATCATCACATATTGCTTTTGTCAGTGCGTCTTACACAAACATTTCGTATGCATTCAAATGTGTTCCGTACATAGTTGACTGTATACACTTCATATACAGAACATACATATGCACACACAAATACTCCTAGTCATTATTCATTCGTTCATTCATTCGTATATGCCTGTACGACTGAGAAAAATTAGGTAAACATTCCTCTGAAAGATTGGGAATACATGCAGGTTTCTGACAAAAACTGAGGCAGCTGAAATCAGCCTAGTTTCTTGTTCAACGATCAATAATAATAATTCTTTCTACTATAGGCACTGCGCCTGAAATTGTAAAGGAGGTGACGAGTTGATTATATCAACCCCATTGCTAAACTTGTACTTATATTACTGATCCCGAAAGGACGAACGTCAAAGTCGACCTCCGCGGTATTTAAACACAGAACGTAAAGAGGGACGGAATGACGCCAAGCATTTTGTCACTGCCTTGATGCTGATGATGACGATAATAATAATAATAATAATAATAATAATAATAATAATAATAATAATAATAATAATAATAATAATAATAATAATAATAATAATAATAATAATAGTAATAGTAATAATAATAATAATAATAAAAGGTGCTGAAACCTATTTGAAAATGATACCAGGCTTACCATCCCTACAGGAAGTGCAAAGAATCGTGTTAACTGGGACGAGTCATGTACTGAGAAGAGCATTATCGCTGTGAAAACAACATCCATTCAGGAATTTATTCATTTGTTAATTTTTTTAAATACATATTTTACCTGTAAACTTGCGTGTGTAAACTGGGAATGCATACAACGAGCTTTTCTGCCCTAGATATACAAAAAACACACGGCGAGAAATGGAAGAAAATTTGAAGAAAGAAGAAAAAAGTAATAATGATAATGATGTTTTCTACTCTAAGCACAAGGCTCGAAATTTTGGGGGGAGGGGACCAGTCGATTTGTTCGACCCCAGTACGCAACTGGTACTTAATTTATCAACCCCGAAAGGACGAAAAGCAAAGTCGACCTCCGTGGTATTTGAATCATCATCCGTGGTATCATCATCATCACTGCTTTCATGATGACGATGATAATAATAATAATAATAATAATAATAATAATAATAAAAATAATAATTTCTTTTATTAGCCATAGGAGCATATATGATGGGGACATCACAAGGACAGACAGCATTTAGTGTAGGGATTTACATAAACCATGGGAAGAAAGAAAGGTGAAAAAACGGTGAAATGCGATAAAAGTATACATAGTATACAAAGTATATTAACATCAATGATGCAGTCCTCCTCCTACAGGAGAATCTCTACCTAGGGATCAATCAAGGGACTTCACAGACTTAGGATTACACTTACCATCAAAGGCATGAGTCCTCCCTCCTTCTCTCCATTCTACAGCTGCACATATAGAGTAGGGCCATTCACTCTAACCATTTCCCCACAGTCCACCTGTCTTTTAACAAATTTACTGGCAAGTAGCACTTCCCTTTCCACCGTCACTTCCCTTTCCACCGTCACTTCCCTTTCCACCGTCACTTCCCTTTCCACCGTCACTTCCCTTTCTACCGTCACTTTCCTTTCCAACTGCAGCTTTAAAATGGCGATGAGAGCGTAAACCGAAAAGGAAGTTATCTTTCCTCAATTCTTTATCTTATAGGCACAAGGCCTGAAACCTTTGCGGGGAGAGGGTAAGTCGATTACATCGATCGCAGTACTCAACTTGTACTTATTTTATCGATCCCGAAAGAAGGAAATGCCAAGTCGGCTTCGGCGGAATTTGACCTCATAGCGTAAAAACAGACGAAATGCCGCTAAGCACTTCGCTCGTCGTATTAACGATTCTGTCAGCTCACCGCCATAATAATAATAATAATAATAAGAAGAAGAAGAAGAAGAAGAAGAAATGGAAAAAATTTCAAAATACAAAGACCTGGAAATAGAGATAACTCGAATGTGGAATCTAAAAACAGAAACAATTCTTATCATAGTAGGTGCCTTAGGTATAATAATAAAAAAATATTCAGACAAATACATAACAAAAACACCAGGACTTACAAATATATATACAGAAAATTGCACTACTGGGTACTGCACACATTCTATGCAAAGCACTTTCAATACAGTAAACATAAGAACACCACAGCAAACCACAGCACATACCCAAGGCGCACAGAGCTGCGCTCTGTAGTGAAGTGAAAGCACGTTATAAAAATAAAACTACTGAACAATAATAATAATAATAATAATAATAAATACCCGGATGCAGTACCATGCAGTGGCTCTCATGATTTCTGGTCTTAATTGATTGGAAGTGTTATCATGTACATTGTTTTGTCTTGGTATAAAAGATGGGCTACAGCAAATATTCTGCTCAATACCACAGATTTGCTTGTCAGTTGTTTGACCTTAACAAGTTGAGCATGTCCCTTAGTGGCTGACGATATGTGCGTCTCTGATCATGAGCAGAAGTAGTGGGGGAGCATCATAGCCATGTCTTGAGAGGAATTCTTTGGGGTTTGAATAATTCACCTTTGGAAACATGGGTGTTTTTATCAATATCCTTAAACAAACCTTATTTAGGGACCTTTTGAGCGAAATGGGCTACTTGACCTGAGGAAAATTCTAACTGGGCCCCACCTGCGAGGTCATGTGCTGTTTATTTTGATATGAGATCACCATGTAGCGCACATATGGTTGTGATGCATGTGCCTGGTGTACCCATATCAGACGGGCTTTGTATATTTTACCCCAGTGTCACTTTGATGGCATGCACTGCCCTCTCACATAATAATAATAATAATAATAATAATAATAATAACAACAACAACAACAAATCTTTAATTGACAAAAGCATTGTTGCTGTGAATGTTCTATCCTTTTCCCCTTATTTTCTTTGCTCTTTTCATTTTGTCCTTTCCCCCCCTTCCCTCTGCTTTCTTCCCCTTTTTTTCATCACATGACTTTGTAAATGAACAATCTTTGTGTATTTATTTTAATAGCCTACCAATGTATACAGTGAGTTTCTTTGCCCTCCGTATTGGGAAGACACTCGGTAACAAATGGAAACAGAATTGAACGAACATAATATCTACAATGATGACGATAATGATGATGATGAAGATGGTGGTGGTGGTGGTGGTGGTGGTGGTGGTGGTGGTAATAAAATCCCAACAATTCAAAAAGAGACTTACAGAAATATTACATGGATATTTATCTTCCTAGGGGCCATATTTGTTCTTATTAAAGCATGGAACGTTTCAACAACAAATGGGAATACAAACATACAAGAACATCTGTTTGTACTCTTTATAACGAGCAAACTACTACGTAAACAGACGCATATGCTCGCACAGACATATGTATGCGTGTGTGTGCTATATATACACGGTTACACACAAGCAAATTCGCACGCCTACACAATATTGTTAACATACGCATAATTCGGTAGGTCTGACCAGTTTCTAGTTTTATGAGACATTCATCATTTTGTATCTGTACTCATACACACACACAACCGTATGCGTGAATAGATAGATAGATAGAGAGAGAGAGAGAGAGAGAGAGAGAGAGAGAGAGAGAGAGAGAGATGTCAAAAAGATATATAAGTACAGTTATTTCGGTGAGTTCTTCCTATGTGCATAAGTCTATATTGTTTAAAGATATGTGTCCATGTTTATATGTTCAACATACTACAATGCAGTTATTCACCGCTATAACCCTGACTACCACGGACTCCACTGCCAACACTAAACAGACACCGCAGTACCAAAAATAATTCAATTAGTTTCTTTAATATTACAGATAGTCGCGCAGCAAGCATTAATAGTTAGTCATGTGTCCAAATTATCACACACACACACACACACACACACACACACACACACACACACACACACACACACACACACACTCACACTATTACAACTATTTCTTTTGATTTAGCAAGTTCAACTAGTGATTGCCAGAGGCCTTTCTACCTTCTTTTAGCATCAACGTTTACAGTTTATATGCCTCATTAAGCAATTTCGTTGCAGTGTTTTTTATAGCTTGAATTAATTACAAATTGGTAGGAAATAAGAACAAAGAATAAACAGGTGTTTTGTGGTGGTGAAGGGAGGAATCTGTAAATTTAATTGAGGTCTATCGTAGATGTTTGATGCCATGTTGTTATTTGACTGTTATTGTATTCACTTGTTTCAAACATATATTTGTCTCACTATGAAACGAGACGTTTCTTACATATCATTATTATTATTATTATTATTACTATTATTATTATTATTATTACTATTATTATTATTATTATTATTATTATTATTATTATTATCATTATTATTATTAGGTGAACTGGCAGAATCGTGTGACTGCCAGACAAAATGCTAAGCGGCATTGTGAACGTAAGCGGCATTTTGAACGTAAGCGGCACCCAGAACGTAAAGACGGACTTCGTCTGTCTTTACGTTCTGAGTTCAAATTTCGCTGAGGTCGACTTTGCCTTTCATCCTTTCGGGGTGGATTAAATGAGTACCTGTTACGCACTGGGGTCAATGTAATCGATTTATACCCTCCCCCAAAGTTCAGGCATTGTGCCTATTGCAGAAAGGATTATTATTATTATTATTATTATTATTATTATTATTATTATTATTATTATTATTATTATTATGTGATGAAAACTCACAGCTTATTTTACTGGGTATGATGGAAAGTGTCCCCTCCACTGTACACAGCTAGCAGACTAAAGTAACAATTGGTTACTGGTCATGCTGCAAGAACCCTGCGAAGAATTGTTGCAGTTCCAAGCAATGCTGATTTTTGCAGGTGTTCTACCTTCACACCTGCATCGATCTCTTTCAGCCATGCTGGTATTGATACTTATATGTGCACCAATCACTATTGGTATCACGCCTACTCTCCTCATTAACTACAACATTCGTATTTCCCATTTCAAATCCTCCGGGATTTCCACAGAATTCCCAATGGATCGTTCTTGCCACATTGTCATGGCGTCTTTTGTATTCACGTTGTTCCAATTTCGGGCATCCTCTAACGATGTGCCATACCGTTTCGCACCTCTCACCACACATTCTGCTTTTGTCGCTGTCGGTAGTCTTGTCTATTATTATTATTATTATTATTATTATTATTATTATTATTATTATTATTATTATTATTACTTTTATTATTATTATTATTATTATCATCATCATCATTATTATTATTATTATTATCATTATTAGTATTATTATTATTATTATTATGAGCCAAGCTGCAGAATCGTTAGCACACCGAGCGAAATGTTTAGCAGTATTTTGTCCGTTTTCATGTTCTCAGTTCGAATACCGTCGAGGCCGACTTTGCCTTTCATCCTTTTTTGGGTTGATAAAATAA
Organism: Octopus bimaculoides; assembly: GCF_046866305.1. Classification (NCBI taxonomy): domain Eukaryota; kingdom Metazoa; phylum Mollusca; class Cephalopoda; order Octopoda; family Octopodidae; genus Octopus; species Octopus bimaculoides. The sequence continues at coordinate 40,495,031 of NC_142943.1, read as the reverse complement.
GCACCAGTTGACCACCTAAAACAGCTGGCCTTGTGCCAAAATTTGAAATCATTTCTTTTCTCTTTCTCTTCCCTTTTCTCTTACTCTTCTTTTCTTTTCTCTTTTTCTTCACTCACACACACACCCTTTCTCTCTGATCTATCTGTCTATCATGATGTCTTTCTTTCTCACACCATGTATCCATGCGGACCATTTTTCTTACAAGCTAACCACTTGATCTATTCCTTCAATCCGAATGCAACATTCAAAATACTGCCTGGATTTACCTGGGATTGTACTTAAAGGGCTATACCTTCGTGGAAGTTTGGACTAACCTCCATACCCTCTGGAACAAGATGAACTGTAAAGTTTATTCTTCTGACCTTTATTATTCTAACTACTATTTTATTCGTTTATATACTGCGAATGCTCAATCTAAAACCTTCCTGAATACACACCTTGTCGCTGAAGACAGAATGCCCGGTGTATGGATATGTTGACCCATCACCTGAGATATCTCGAAAACAGTTGTAAGACATTAATTACTTCTACTTCCCCATTTTTGATTCACCTTATTCTAATTAAATATTCTAAATGACCTGAGATATTCGTCCGGCCTTCAGACGAGTATGTATGTATGTATGTATGCATGTATGTATGTATGTATGTATGTATGTATGCATGTATGTATGTGTGTGTGTGTGTGTTTGTGTGTGCGTGTGTGTGTGTGTATGTGTGTTTGTGTGTGTTACTATTTATACTGTATAAATTATATAAATAGTAATATACTAAAAGTGTGTTAGTGGACAGAAATATGCCTTTGTCTGCTGTTGGAATGCAGCAACAAGAAACAAATAAAATTGACTCTAATTTTCATTGCCCACGGAAGATAAAATCTGTCCTGTAGACATTTTCGATAATAGCATGTTATAAAATGTGTACTTTATAAATGTGTGTGTGAGAGAGAGTGAGAGGGAAAGACAGAAGGAGAGGGAGGCTGGATGACGCCAGCTACATTATTGAGAGGTCATTATAGCTGTCTAAAAGCTCAGACATATGTTAAATTCAATTTAAATTTGAAGTTAACTTAACAATATTAAGTCATATATGTATAAATGTATCTATATGTACGCGTTTAGATGTATATACATGTATGTGTGTATGTGTGTGTGTGCATGCGTGTATATGTGTATGTATATAACTATCTACATGTGTATATACGTATGCATGTATATATGTGCATATATATACGTATATTTATATAGATAATGTATTTGTAAAATCTGTATACACATATAGTGTTAGTGCTTGTGAAAGTCTTGCGCATATATATATATATATATATATATATATATATATATATATATATATATATATATATATATATATATATATATATATATATATATATATATACGTAGTGTGTGCGTGTGTGTGTATGTGTATATATTTATATATATACATATATGTTTAAATATATATGTGTGTAAATACATACATATATATATATATATATATATATATACCTGTATCCATGTACCTATGTATTGATATAAGTATGTAGTTATACACATGTTCACATGCATGCGTCTCTGCTGACATAGATGTTATTGCTTCTATTGGACTTGCATATATATGCCAGTTCTTTTGAATGTACGTGGCTGTAATCTGATTAAGCATGGTCATTTTTGTCTTGTGAAACGCAGCTTCTTACGATTAACTGTGAAGCAATGAGTATCGTATGCAGTAATCGCAGATAGAACCCTTATGTTAAACTCGGTTGCACTAACTCGAGCAATAACAGATCATTCTTTAACAGATGTTCCATAAATCTTGGATATTATGTTTGTCTACTGGGCAACTTCTTTCAACTAACGTACATAATGTTTTAGTATTTTTTTTAAAAAATTATATATATAAATATATATGTGCGTGTGTGTGTGTGTGTGTGCGCGCGCGTGTGTGTGTGTGTGTGTGTGTGCGTGTGTGTAATCGTTTCTACTGGTACTTATGCCATAAAATTGAAAAGGCAAAAATGACCTCGGAGAAACTTGAACACAGAACGAAAAGGCAAAATGCTCAGCGGCGTTTCGTCCGGCGTGCTGACGATACTGCCAGCTCACCGCACGTGTTACGTTCAGAGCTCCACGCAGGCTTTCATAATCTAGTCTGCTTTCTTCATAGTTGTTACCTAACTATTATACAGTATTACTAATTATGAGTGACAGAGTGGACGTAGGAAAAAGGGATAAACATAAGTTTAAATGAAAATTCATGCACGCATTTCACAATGATGGTTGTTTGGAACCCTGCGATAAATACTCCAAATGCTCAATCACGAATCCTCAAGGAATACATTATTGTATCAACCATAAGGTTCCAGTTTGAACCCTATCGCGTGGCACCTTGAGCACGTGTCTTCTTATTATTCCGGGCCGAACGAAAGTTGTGAGTGGATTTGGAAGACAGATACTGAAAAAATCCAAGGCAATATATCATGTGAGTGTCGTGTGTGTGTTTGTGTGTTTGTGTATGTGTTTGTCTCCCACCACCGCTTGACAATTGGTGTTGGTTTGTTTACTTTCCAGTAGGATAGTGGTTTGCCGAAAGTATCGATAGAATAAGTATCAGGTTTAGAAAAGTACTGGGACCGAGCCGTTCGACTAAAGTCCCTAAAAGCAGTGCCCCAGCATAGACGGAGTTTAATAAGCTAATCAAGCAAAATGTAAAAGATGTATGAATATATGCATGTATGAACGTATGTACGTACGTATATATGTATGTATGACCGTATATATTTTAATATACAAAATCATTTTATAATGTTATATACAGTTATTACTTTTTTTTTACATAATACAATTATGCATTTATTATACAGAAGCAATAGCATGTTCATTTAATTAGCAGAAATGCTTTCCAGAGCTTTAATGAAGATAAACTTTCTCAAATCTCAAGAATCTTTCATAGAATTCTTGCAGAATAGGCAGTGACATGTTTGTGCAGTCTTGTCTTCATTCCACTATCCCACAGCTTCATAGATAGCAGTCTGAGTGTTGTGCCAAGTGCACCGGACCAATTGTCACCTTTATGTTGCACAATCTCGTCATGTCTCTGGCTAAATTCTGATGCAACTCAATTTTCTCAGTTTGTTTGGTATCTCCTCTACTGTTGTAAACTTATATCTGACCCTTTTTCCTACTGAGTGTGAATGGAGAAATTTCATAAAATTTTGTCGAAGCCATTCGTCATTACAGCCTCTGACACATGCTCATAAGTCAGCAAATCTGACTAACAATTCAATGCAATCTATCTCTAATAAAGTCATGCATGCGTCTATACTTTTTTGTTGTAGCTCACTACATTTGGTTTGGAGATGGTTATCATGGTCGTTATCATTATTGTTTAACACGGCAACTTCGCTAGGAAACGTAAGAATGTATCTGCCGTCATCTGCTAGTGAGCGAAGGTAACTCTTCATTCAGATTTCGAAAACACTGCGTTGCCCTATCTTCATATTTATAACTATCTCTTCAATCCAATTTGTGTACGTGACACTTAGAGTTCCTAAGTGTATAACAGCTACAACATTCATCTTCTTCAGTCATCACACTCTTTTTAACTCCCACTTCAAATCATCATATTTGGTTTGCTTCTCTTTTCTTTCCGATAATCTGTTATCACCAGGCGCTTTATATTGCTTTGGATGATCTTAGTCGATTGATATATACCACAGTAGAGTTACCTTGTCATTCTCGATCACTCATATGTTATAGCAAGATATGAATATATGATTTAATATGTAAATTAGTAATGTGTGGAAGTATGAATAATTTTCATCTTCTTGTGGCAAACACCGTCGTTATCATTATTATTATTACAAGTACTTGCCAGTTGATATTATTACTACTATAGCTAATTGTTCTCACTCATTCTGGCTCAATCCAATCCATACTTGTCACAAATTTGCCAATAAATCATTCTTGTGACATCGTATCTTCTTTTGTATCCTTTTTGAACCAGTTTCGTACATTCATTCAGGCTATCCCTTACAGAATCACGTTTATAACAGCGCAATCTTCACTGGTCACTTACTCCTGTATCGTCAATCCCACATATGCCGTAATTGATCTTAAGTGGTTGTTCCGGCGTAGCACAGATAAGCACGTCTGTCCTTGGCTTGAAGCCACTTTTCTTTAGCAAACGTCACATTCCATTAGTATCTGCATTACTGCTCAATGCACACGGAAACAACCCGTACATATTTTTACCATTCCATTATCTTTCACTCAGTATTCTTTTTTCTTTTTCTTCATACTCCTCTCTTTCCACGTATGTATCTATCCAGATTTCCTCACTACGTTCACAAAGAGTTCTATAGTATTCTTCATCTACGACATCAGGCAATTTTCTCATGAGGATATATGATTCTCAACGCTGATTAACCCTCGCCCACGTTAGTGTCTAGTAACACAACCTGTCAATATCGTTCTTAAAGTAGCATGTTCCGTAACCCATTATTAATGTTGTTGTTACTGTTGTTAATGTTTTTATCTTTATTATTGTTATTTATATTATCCCGTATTCCGTTTCATTATGATGTCAAACGTAATCGAGAGTAACGTTCGACTGCGACACTGACATTAGTGAAGACATACAACAAAAACATATATATATATATATATATTTCTATATATATATATATATATATATACATACAAATGTACACACGAATATATATATATACATACGTAGACATATATGAATATATGCATACAGGTATATATACATATACGTATATATATATATATATATATATATATATGTGTATATATATATATATATATATATGTGTGTGTGCGTGTGTGTGTGTGTGTGTGTGTGTGTGTACATACATGGAAATATATATATATATATATATATATACATCTATATGTATGTATGTATTCATATATATATATATATATATATATATGTATATATATATATATATATGTTTTCATACATACGTAAATGTATACACACATCTTATGAATGCACACACACATATATATATATGAGTGTATATATGCCTGTGTACTTCTATAGGAATATGTGCTGGATAAATACAGTCATGTATTATATAAATATTTGATATATTTTCAGAGACTGTACCGTTGACGGACAAAACCATAGAAATAATTCAGAATTCTGTCGTTTCTGTTTTCAACGATAGATTCTGGCTCTTCAATAAAGCTCAACTTTTCTTTCTCTCTTAGTAACTTTCAGAGTAAATAAAAATTACAGCAACATGTTAAAATGGCTGACTCTCCTTACCATCTCTTTCTTTCTCTAACTAACTCTGTCTTTCGCCTCACCCTTATCTTTTATCTCTCTCGTTTAACTAGTCAAAATTGTATTTAACAATGACCCAAACAACATAATCTCTTATCAGAGATCTTGCCTTCGTACCTAATTTTGTAGTAGTGCTAACGTTAATGTAAACTAGACTAACATAAAAAGATATCACGCTTTTATCTCGGATTCGAAACACCGTACAAAAACATTAGTCTTTCATACGATTTCTATATTTCTCCCTAATGTATATCATTTTCACGGTTTCTAAAGATGTATTTATAACATGTGAACAAAGACATTTTCAGAGGAATACGTAGATAGGTAGATAGATAGATAGATAGATAGATAGATAGATAGATAGATACATACATACATACATACATACATACATACATACATACATGCTAAGTGTTGCTCAAATGTGGGTCGTTCGGTACTATTATTCTTTTGTCCAGTACTTTCTTCATGTGCGCTATTTGAAAATATACCCACGAACTTATAAAATACACATATGCATATACCGTCAGTTATATATATACATACATACATATATATATATATATATATATATATATATATATATATATATATATATATATATATATATATATATATATGTATGTATGTATGTATGTATATACATATGTACATATATATATGTATGTATGTATGTATATACATATGTACATATATATATGTATATATACGTATATATATATACATGTACATATATATATATGCATATATAATATATGTATATATATGCATAAATATATATATATATATATATATATATATATATATATATATATATATATATATATATATATATATATATATATACAGGGGTTGGACAAAATAACGGAAACACCTTAAAACTTCAAACAAATTTATTTTAATATGGGGTAGGACGGACTTTGGCAGTAATTACACCTTGAATTCTACGAGATATGAACTCGTACAAAGTTTGAATTGTTTCCAAAGGAACTTTTCTCCATTCTTCTGCTAAAACAGTCTTCAGTTCTTGTAGTGATGATAGTGGAGGACATCGACTCCTTACTTGTTTTTCTAAAATGCACCATAAATGTTCAATAATATTGAGATCTGGGGACTGTGATAGCCAGATAAGACGTTCAGCCTCCCTAGAATGTTTCTCGTGCCATTCAGTAACAACTTGAGCTGTGTGAATTGGTGCATTATCATCCTGAAAGATTGTTTCCTTCCGGAAGCAGTTCCACAACCATAGGAAGAATTTGATCAGATAAAATGCTTGCCTATTAATTCTGCCATGAAGAAAAACCATTGGGCCGGCGGATTTCCAAGTTTGCCCCCCCCCCGATCATCACAGATCCTCCTCCATGTTTAACACTTGGAAGGAAGCAGTCTGGGTCAAATGCTTCTTTTGGCTCTCTCCACACGTATACTTGACCCGTGATCTGGAATAAGGTAAAGGATGACTCATCCGAGAAAATAATATTTTTCCACTGTTCTAGGGACCAATTCTGTAGGTTTTAACTCCACTCCAAACGCTTTGCAACGTTTATTTTTTAAAGTGGTGGTTTTCTGATTGCAGTCTTCCCGTGAAATCCGGCTTTGTGCAGCTACCGGCGAACAGTTTTTGTGGTAACCGGGTTCTCGAGGTGGCCATTAAGCCCTGCAGTAATTTTGGGAGCTGTACTTGTGTGATCCTTTCAAACAATTTGCGCAAGAGTTCGACGGTCCTTATCTATCCAAATTTTCTCACTACATTCACAAAGAGTTCTATAACATTTTTGATCTACAACCTCAAGCAATTTTCTCCTCAGGATGCATGACTCTCAACGTTGGTGTCTAGTAAAGTATCATGTTGTTCTATATTTGTTTCAACGATGAGCTTTTTCCCTCTATCTCAAAGGTTATTATTACTTTCAAGAAAATACTTCTTGATACAACAAACATTTCGGCTGCTTTTGTTACGCAAGCGCCTGCCATATGAGCACCAACAATTTGACCACTTTGAAAGTCCGACAGATCTGTCATTTTAATGAACTTTAATTACTTTTTCTGAAAAGAAACAGCACTTTTAGTAATACATATTAAGCAACACTAATAATAAATAAAAAAAACAAACCATAAAACTAAACATGTTTTTCACGGTTTTACAGATATTTCAAAATTATCATGTCATGATGCTAGTTGTTACCATTATTTTGTCCAACCCCTGTATATATATATATATATATATATATATATATATATATATATATATATATATATATATAACACATCTCATACTTTTTTTCAATTATTAGACTGTGGTCATGCTAATATATAATCATGCGTGGATGTATTCTTATCTATGTGCCTGTACTTACACGTGCAAGCACCTATATATGCACAGACATATGCATATACATACAGGTGTGTGTGTATGAGCGTACATACATGCAAACCGATGCATATGTGCACAAGCCTCGATACCTAAAAAAATTTATTCATTATCGTTATATCATTATAAATTCATTATTAGTATATAAACTTTTGCACTTAGACAATGTATATATAGGGTCACACATCGCCCACAAACCCACACGCCCACACTTATACTCGAACGCATGCACATATTACATGTATATACCATTAATGGTACATACTTTTGAACGATGTTTTGTATATGTTAATTCTGTAGCCACATTTAGTTTGCTGGGTGAAACAACACGTAAATATATACGCAAAGGCTACACATTTACCCGTGGATGCATGAGTATAGATAAATATGAAAAAAAGTACGAATATACAAAACACAAAAAGTGTAAAATGCATATTTGGAAATATAAAATCCAAGTTATAGAATTGTGTAATGTAACATTACATGTATACAAAAAAAATTTCAAATAGAAAACATAAAGCCATAAAAAAACCAAAAATATATTACATAATCCAAAATCCAAAGTGTAAGCGTGTGAGAGAATTCTAGTAAAAATAAAAGGAAAGTATAACCGAAGAGAAATACAGCAGAGGAGTTTGGAATATGTAGATGTTCACCAAGTGACTTGACTGTTTGTTTAGAAGAGACAGATTCCTGTAACCGACATTCCTTGGGTGATTGATTATTATAAACAAGTGCAGAGAATATGCCTGAAACATATGCAAATAAGAAACGTGTGTAGAATGGATGCAATGTACGAAGACCAAATTGTTTATTATTTGCTTAAGAATTATGTTTATGTTGAGAATTGCTGAAAAGTCTAAATTCAAAATTATGCAACAATTCTTAGCAAGAGCTTGTAATAATAATGGCAACTGAAGAAAGAATAATGAGGTAGAGTAGTAACAATGTCAATTACTTGTAATTATAGGAATGGCTCAGATTTTGGCACAAGGCCAGTATGTTCGATGACAGAGTGGTAAGTTTATTGCATTCAACTGATACTTATTTTATCGACTTCGAAAAGGGAAAATCGATCTCGGCAGTATTTTAACTCAGAACGTAAAGACAAACGAAACGCCGCTAAGCATTTTGTCCAGCATGCTAACCTAACAACTCTACCAACTCACCACCTTACTTGTAATAATAATACTTTCTACTAGAGATACAAGACCTGAAATTTGGGGGAGGGGCTAGTCGATTATATTGACACCAGAACTCAACTGGTACTTACTTTATCCACCCCGAAATGATGAAAGGCAAAGTCGACCTCGGCAGAATTTGAACTCAGAACATAAAGTGGGACGAAATGCCACGAAGCGTTTTACCCGGCAGCTCGCCGCCCCAGTTGTAACAATAATGACAGTATTTGCCACAAGAGAATGAAAACTATTCATACTTCCATACATTATTAATTTTATGACTACGTATATAAATACACATATTATTAACTCGCTATAACATAAATATTGAGTATATAAAAACCTTGAAGTTAGTATTGTGTGCGACATAGTTTTCTTGATATAAATAACAAACGAAGTATGTGAAGCTAAAGTTACTTTCAGATTGAGCATATATAGACAGCAAGGTGAAGACGCAGCCTGTATGAGGTGTATAGGCTTGGTATGTTATGCTGACAGTGGTAATGTTATAGCTATTTTTAATATATTGTCTATTCGTTACAAACTAATCCTCCATTACAGAAACTGATATATCGAAAACTTAAAGCGGAATTAACAGATAATATTAACAGAACATATAAAACAGCATCACCAAGAACAGTTAACCAGCATGGATTAATATTGAGAGAAAATACAAAATCAGAAGTTTTAACTAGGCGTTCGGATGCTCCAGACTATTGTATTGTAGTTGTACATTTCACTAAGTAAAACCGCACAGAAGACATAAGGTACGTGGTGGAAGTATACATCTATCGTCTGAGGAGCAGAAATGTATGTGTATTTCTGATTCCATTGTATCTGGTTTCTCTCCTACTCTGTCAATTTATTCAGTTTGTGCCAAATGATACCAACTATCACGTCTGATAGTAAGTAATAGTCAATTGAAACCAGCTGTAAGCATCCAAGTTCACAGGGATTTATTATTGAAACACTTTCTCTGATATCGACCCCATACCTAAAGTATAGAAACGCGTTATATACATATGCATGTAACTACCATATACGCCAGTGGATAATACGACTGGGCGTACAGGATTTCCATTTAAAAAGTGGCTTTTGAGCTATACTTGCTGTATAAGACTAGCCCAACTTATCGTTGAAAATGGCTCAAGCGCCGAAGGCGTGAGGGTCATAGCTAAAGGAGTTGCGTAAGCTATAGCTTCTCCAGAGGCCCCTGAAACCCCTGCAGTTTTGGAGTTTCAATAGGATTTTAACAATGTTTCAATCAGTGAACTTTGTATGCAACAATTCTGCAGTTTTGGTTGTTTAAAATTTATCCAGTTCTTTTCAAAATGTGGCCAAATATTGTAAATTACCGACTATAATACACATCAAACATACCTAGCTGGTGTAAACACTACCGTAGTGACGTCACTTAGGCCTCTGTTATTTTACACGAACTAACATGGTGTCAAGTACTTGAAATGGATTTACAAATTTACTAACTGTATGTATAATATTATATTGTAATATATGAGAAATGTTATGAAGTTCAGTGCTAGTATTTTCTTAATTTGTAAACTTTGTCTTGCCTCACAAGACTCTTGGCCTTGAAACTATATATCCATTTTGACGCTGCACACGAATCATATATGCTCCATGTTTCTCTAGAATTGGCCAGTGTGCAGTGCCTCCTGTCGTTACACATTTTGATCTGGATACACTTCTTAATAAGTCCTCCTTAAATCTCTAAACTCTTACGATTTTCTCGGTTACACTTTATTCTCTCGCAGCAGCACAGTTGTTGTGGGACTTGGCGTATGCTACCACTTTCAGTTTAAAACCAGCTTCATTTTACCTTCATTTATCACTTGGAGCTATGAGGTGGTTTTACAGTTGCTGGTAATTAATGTTCACCCAGTGATAATACTGGTTATGAAAGAGTGTCAACTTGAGCCTGTTTAAGAAACCATGCCTGTAAATGTTTAGAAGTAACCAGTAATTGTAAGGTTTATACTGATTTGTCTGACTGACACGAACTGACCGTTCACAGAAAGTACCAGTACGTGCTGCTAATCTGCCGTAAGAGGTAGGTTAGTTATTGTAAACTACATTTGTCCTGAAAGCCATCGGCGCTGGTTGAGCGCTGTATGAGACAGCGCTCTAACGAGGCCTGTAGTCAGAGCGGACACCGAGACCCGGCTGAATGGGCTGATTCTTTATATTTTCTGTTCGTCAGCTTTTGCAAAGGGCGGCTGGTGTTTGTCCGCTAAGTTTGCTGTGTTGTTATTTTAATACAATCTTACTATTAATCCAGCTTCGCAAACATACACGTAAGCATCAGTAGAAAATATTGAGTGTTTAATATTATGTGTTTTACGGTGTTCTCCATCGTTATGTGCAAGTATCAATAGAAAATAATGCGCTGTAAAGATCTGTGCGAGCGCTTTACACTATTCGCCATTGACATTGGTGCTGGTATAAACCACAGGAAGTTAATGTTCAGTTTTTATATTGGGTACATAAGACGATCCCTAGTTTTTGGTTGTTGTTTTTAAAGTTCAAATTTCGTCTTGTACGTCGGTATATACTGTATGTGTATATATACATATGCGTGTGTGTGTGTGTGTGTGTGTGTGTTCTCACGTACGTTCTCAAGAGAATTAGGAAAAGGAAAAAAAAATCTGGTATGACATCCCCAATTAACCTAAAATTTTCTACCAATGCAGCCAGGGGCTTCCTGCTTTACAGCCCCCATAATGTCAAGGTAAGATACTCCTGCTTAGACAACATCGCACGCATCAACAGACGTAAAAACGCATTCACAAAACCTCAAACCCCAACCTGCAACTCCCGAAACCCTACCACTTACCCTCTAGAAGGATCCTCCCTCTCAAGATATGTAGTATACAGAACCATCTTTACACCATCCGATGGCATTACTCGGCATTATACAGGCATGGCAACCAATACTTCAAGAGAAGATATTCCCAGCACTTGCATTCACTAAGATCCAGGGTCAGAGAGAATTCAACCTTCCTATCGCTCTTCCTCTGGAGACTTCGTGACCTCCGAGACGAAACACCCAGCATCAAGTGGACTATTATTGACAGGGCGCCTCCATATTCACTCGGCGCCATTAATCGCCAGCTGTACTTAGGCGAAAACCTGCATATCATCTACCAACGCGAATATATATATATATATATATATATATATATATATATACATATATATGGACACACTAATACAACACGCACATACACAGATATGTATAAATATATTACCTGCCACTCCATCGGTTGCGACGACGTGGGTTCCAGTTGAACCGATCAAAGAAACAGGCTGCTCGTGATATTAACTTGTATGTGACCGAGCTCTCCACAGTCACGCGCACACTGAACATAATTCTGTGAGAGATTCCGGTTGACACAGAATGTGACAAGGTAGGCCCTGTGAATTAAAAGTGCCACGCATTTTCGCCAGCTGAGTGTACTGGAGCAATGTGAAATAAAGTATCTTGCTCAAGGTCACAACACCCCCAGTTATCGAACTAATGACATTAAGATAGCAAGCCGAATACCCTAACCACTGTGTGTGTGTGTGTGTGTGCGTGTGTGTATTTTCGAGCAGTATATTACTGGTCAGAATGTTACCGACAGTTTCGCGCAGACTATGGCACTCGCCAATATTGATGACCCTTCAGACATGCTGAACCTAATAGTATTCATTAAAACGATTTGTAACATTTCCTAATTGATTTTTATGTCTAATTTGGATCAATAATGATATCCCTACCTCCATTAACGATTCTAACGCTCTTCGTCAGTAATTTCTGTGTTAAGTGACACCAGTAGCTTGCAACGTAACATAGCAAGGATATTGTAACGTATAAATTCCTCCTCGTTGGATTAAAAATTGTTTAACGATTAACTTCTGTCTTATTTACTTCACTGTACAGTATTTTTCTGTTGACTTTCGCTTTGTATTTTACTGTTAAAATTTCCATAATTAATCCAATTTTATTGAGGAAAGCTTTATGCGGTGGTGATATTAATGACTGATGCATTTCTGACTAGTTTTGTTTTGTGTTCTATAATAATAATAATAATAATAATAATAATAATAATAATAATGATTATCATTATGATGATGATGATGATGATGATCATGATTGTTTTTTTTTTCTTTGCACATGATTGCTATTGGAAATATCCTTTATTAGAAAATTGTTTCTCTCTCTCTCTCTCTCTCTCTCTTTCTCTCTTTCTCGCTTTCACTCTCTCTTTCTCTCTCTTTCATTCTCACTATCTTTCTCGCTTTCTCTCTCTTTCTGTCTTTCTCTCTCTTTCTGCCTCTCACTCTCACTCTCTCTTTCTCTCTCTCCCTCTCTCTTTCTTTTTTCTCGCTCTCACTTTCTTTTTCTCTCTCTTCTCTTTCACTCTCTCTCTCTCTCTTTCTATCTGTTTCTATCTTTTTCTCTCATTTCTCTTTCTCCCTTTCTCCCCCCTCTCTCATATGCAACTTCTGGCATGATTCTACATACGACACTATTAAAACCTTGAAAGAAAATTTGCATAAATGCAGTAAACATTGTAATTCTTGTCCCATCCATTCCAATGTTCTGCTTTCAATATTCTCTACTGCATGGAGCTTGGAGATTACATGGACCAGTGAATCAAACCGTAAATTATCTGGTGAAATTATATGTTACAACCTGTTTGTTAGAGATAATATTGACTATTGATGTTTAATACACATTTACAAAATGATTCGTTACAATTCATTACACACACATATTTATATATACAGACAACTAGATTTATATGCAACATGTAGTGTGGGCCGAGATTCTATGTATGCAAGAGTGTGTGTATATTTATGATCGTTGTATAATTGTCTTCAAATATAAATATATATATATATGTATATATATATATATATATATATATATATATATATATATATATATATATATGTATATATAAATATATACATATAACTGTTTATGTATATAAGTATTTGCTTATATATATATATATATATATATATAAAGAAGCACATATACATACATATATAATTAGATGTATATTTTTATATATATACATATACGGATGGATGTATTCATAAGAGTACGAATTAACCAGTTAATTTATGTATGTTAAATTATTCATATCTATATAAACATATGTATGTGAGTGTTATGCTTGTGTGTATGTATAAATATATGCAGACACACACAAACACATAGTCACACATGTATGTATATATATATATATATATATATATATATATATATATATATATATATGTATATACACACACACATATATATTCTTATGTATGTGTGTACGTGTGTTTTAGTGCGAGTGAGTGTTACGGATACAGGCAATGCCGAATGCTTATGGTATTTACTAATCAACCATGAGGTCTCAGGTTCAGAATATGTGAGTAAAATTATGTGGACGACGGAAACTGTTTGGAAGTCCATTTGAGAAATATGGCTGTGGTTTAATAGTTTTGCCCTGGGACCGAGAATTACGGTTAATGCTGTGATAGTTTAGTTTAGCGAACTGCTGAATGCTTATAGTCGAAACCGACAGAGACTCCATGAAATATGAAGAGATGTGCTTGAATATGTAAATAGATAGAAAGATAAATAGATAGACAAACAGACAGACAGACAGACAGACAGACACATACATACATACATACATACATACATACATACATACATACATAAATGCATACATACATACATACATAGATATGAAAGTATGTTAGAATTACGCAAAGTTACATAAAGCAATCAATATGCACAACTGTACGCATAAAATATATTAAATATTTTTTGCATATTTTTATATTTGTTTGTGCTTATATACATATACTATACATACCTAACGATACACATTGAACACAGAGTAATCGGAAATCGCCTGACTCTGTGAATCATGATAAATCAATATCGATCAGTAGGATATCAATTATCAGTTATTAATATATTATTATTAATACGCAATGCTACGCTAGAATTGTAATATCGTTGTAGCCGAGTAGCTAAGGTATATTGCTTCTATTTAATGGGACACTGGTTCAGATCTACATACAGTAAGACTCTTTATTCTTCGCGCTTTAATCTCTGTGATCTATTGATTATATTTCTGGATAAATTGCACAATAATCTTGTCCAGGATTATCATCCTTATACGTCACAACGCACAGAATAGAGCTACGTAGGGCTGTTTGTTTACTATTCTGTAACTATATGCAGCGTTTGTTTTCGTTCAGAAGAAACCACACAATACTTTAATGGCGCACCATTGTGGAATTATTGACTCATTCGCTGAGCAAATGAAACAATACTCAACTAGCGTCGTTGATCCTGTTGCTTATTTAAATGTTTATCCGAAATTATAATTTACAAATCGCTCAGATAACTTGGGCTGTGTAAAAGATGTTGTAGTAACTTATGTAACTCAACTGTTTACTTACAACATTGTACAATGAGATTTATTCCAGAGACAATATTATATAAATCTATTACGGTTACTTAAGTTATATTTCTGGATTACATGTACGTTGTGCCTTTATGTGTGTTCTAACATAAATTCATGCTATCTTTTCTGTTAACATAAATCCCTACCGTATTTTGAGTGCCATAGATGCAAGATTCTCTCTTATTTATTTATTTATTTATTCTAGAAAAATAGCAATAGCGTTTTAAGCGTTTTCATATTTCAAAACTATAATTCCTTGAGACAACATAGAGCTACATATCAGAAGAAATATCATGACAAGCATTGAAGTAAAATCAGACATTTAATCGAGTTGATTAAAGCTGCTCACTGTAGAGCCATCTGCAGGAGAGTTTTTAGAAACTATTGGCTTATTTCATGTACTACCTGTTGTGCTTTCGTAACCGTTCGTATCAGATCTTAATTGAGTTTGTGCCAAAATTGGATTTTTACTGTCTGCTTCCAAGGTTTATAAACATATGAAAAGTTAGTTGATTCTTAGTGTAAGCTTTAAGATGTGACTTAACTACAGTAATTTGTAATATGATTTGCCATTTGTAATAATTTCTTAGTTGTTACTGCTAATGCAGACGAAGATGGGGATGTTGGAGAGCAAACAAAGAAGATGGGAGCTGTGAAATAAAAATAAACTTTTACTGGAAACTTACTGATAGATTTCCCGGGAAAATTAGACAATTACTGGCGAATCAAAGATTTATTTCTTGCCTGGATCAAAGCCTTTTGGAATTCCCAACTTGAACTGCCATCATAAGTCGCAGACTTATCAAGTTTTCCTTTGAAATAAAGTCCTTACTCCCTGTATTTACAGTAAATATAATCTCTCGATGTGATGTTTTGGGTGATTTCTTTTAAATGTAGATTATTTTCTGTCTTTAATTTTTATTTAGTTTTGTTAGTAAATTTAGATTCCAACTGAGAATAATGATTACTTATCTTTTTATATTTAGTTCAGTAACAATATTTAATCCAATGATATTATAGTTTCTTTAGCTTTTCTAAGAATTGTGTTGACTAATTTCTCAGTATTTTTAAGTTCCCGTTACTTCTTATTTCTTTGATCTACTTTTATCTTTATTTAACATTGGTACTAGATTTCTTAATTCATTTCCAGTTTTTCAAGCTTGCATGGTACATTTTCTAGTCCAAATCATATCAAATCGTCCAGAAAGTCATTGCATTGTTTGTAGTCGTGTTTCTAGTTCGTCAACACCCTCAGTGTACAACATGAAGTCAGTCACCTACAAAAATGTATATAAATGCTATGGATGTGCAATTAACCGAGTCAAATTGTGTTCAGTATGTTAAGTAAAATTCTTGGCACTAGGAACAAAACAAATTGGGGAAATGAACACCCTTACAATATTTCTTTTTGTAAAAATCAAAAATTAGTTTTTACAATGCTTCCATTCGTGGTAATTACAGAATTACGTATTTTTATCTGTAATATATTTAATGTGTCTTCATAAACGGTGCCACTGCACTCAAAGGTAAGGTTTCCAGGATCTGCGCGTCAAACGTCTTCTGCTACTCAACCCGACCTGCTCACAGTTTTCTTCTTGGGTTCCATTTTTACTTTTGTTACTCTTCATCGACAAATGATCGTAACAGCACGCTTTCATCTTTTCTGGAAAGCGGTTGTTCTTTCCCAGGTGTTTATTTATCCTCACCTTTCCTAATGCTTACAGATTACCTGCAATAATACTGCAGATTGTGATTAAATCCTACAACTTCAAAACCAACAATGACTAGAGATACGTTAAAGTAGTTTTTGCCCTTTCAGTGAGCCAGTCATGTATTGCTTCTGTATTCAATGTTTAGATATTACGCAAACAACTATTTTAACAGTGGATGTTATGAATGATATCGTCTCCTGATTTCTTCCAGTTTTTGTTTTCCTTTTGTAGTATCTGGACAACATCTTGCACCACTTAACAGTCGTGGGAGAGTATTTTGAATATTTCATCCGTTCTGATTTATTTGCAGTCCTCATTCTGCTTCAGCGCAGAGATTTTCACAAGCAGACAGATACTCTCTCTCTCTCTTTCTCTCTCTCTCTCTCTCTATCTCTCTCTCTCTCTCTCTCTCTCTCTCACACACACACACACACACACACACACACACACATACACGCACACACACACACACATACACACACACTCACACAGATATGTAGATAGATAGATAGATAGATAGATAGATAGATAGATAGATAGATAGATAGATAGATAGATAGATAGATAGGCAGGCAGGCGGGTGGGCAGGCAGGAAAACAGGCAGACAGACAGACATTCAGATGAAAAGAATCGGTTTGAGGGGAAATCTCCATTCCTTCCGAAACAAAAACTTCAAGTTCATTTCTGGATTATTATACTACTAGCTCGATGTTGTTATGTACACATTGAAGTTCTGTGAAACTACATGAAATGTGTCTGTAGGGAGATCTGAAGTGCAGAAGTTCTAAAATAACAAAACCAAGTCATTAGTGCAACTGTCTCTCTGAACTACGAGTGAATGAGAAAAGAAAACAACCACACATATGTTGAAGGAGATTTTGTTTTGCAAGTAGGAATCTTTTAGCTAAACACTTAATATTGAACCAAAACAAGATTTATTGTAAATTTTGAATGATTGTGAGTTGACAGAAACTGTAGAGTGCATTAATAAAATGAATATAGCATTTATTGTATTGTAAAGTCCTGGGTTTAGTATTTACTAGAACCGAAGTTGTTGTCGCTCGTCAGTCAATAAAATGTCTAGCATTGGTAACTTGAAGTGCTTCCTTTTGCTATAGTCTACACTTCCCAAAATTGCCCCTTTAATTGCTGGCAGCACTGTTCTAATTACCAAATATAATGTGTTGAGAAAAGCAACAAAACCGTGGGACTAAATGCTGGCTTTCTCTTTAATTTGTTGTTATTGTCTTTATATATATATATCGTGCGGCAACTGTCATACCCGGAAACGTCGAGAAAACGCATCAGCTTGTGCATGAGGATCGACAGAGGAGAATGTACGGCATTGCTGATGCTGGGTCACATGGGTTCGTGCAGGCAATCCTAACGTTTGGATTAAACATGCGGCGTGTTCCTGCCAAATTTGTTCCTGTTTGCTAACCACCGAGCAGAAAGAACATCGCGTTTAAGCCTGCCAAGATATGCATCAGCGTGCCGATGAAGACCCGTCCTTCATGTCCAAGGAACATCACCGATGACGAGACGAAACAGCAGTCGTCGCAATGGAAGAGCCCTTCTTCTCCACGACTGACGAAGGTACGACAGAGCCGCAGCTCAATCAAAAGCATGGTCATCGTTTTTGTCAGAATCCGCAGTATTGTACATCAGCAATTTATCTCCGAGGGCCAGACGGTCAATCGAGACTTCAACTGTGACGTTTTAAAGCAATTGAGGAAGAACATTCGGCGAAAGCAACCGGATCTGCGGAGCGCGAAGAATTGGATTCTTCGCAACGACAAAATTCACCCTATCACTGAGCTCTCCTCACTCGTGTGTTTATCGCCAAAAACATTATGGTATCGCTTCCGCACCTACCCTGTTCACCAGATTTAGCACTTGCGAAATTCCTTCTCTTCCCCAAGATGAAAAGACACTTCCAAGGTCACCGTTTTAACACCGTCGTCGAGATCAGGAGCGACTCGCAAAAAGCGCCTCGACTCGCTTATGTAAAACGACCTCCAGGCCGAATTCGAAAAGTGGAAGGAACGCTGATACTGCTGTATTGCTGCGCAAGGTAAATAAGTTATTCTTTATTAAACATAACTAGTCCGGGAACTTTTTGATACTTGTATATATGTGTGTGTGTCTGTGTGTGTATAAATATGTATATAAATATGTATAAATAGTTAGATACATGAAACTAATTTTTTCAGCATCTAATTGTTTCACTTCTTTTTATTACTTTGAGAAAACCATTTCGTTATCTTTATTTCTTCCACTCTAATTAATTTTTCTCTTTCCTCATCTCATTCTCCCATATATTTAGACGTGCTGCTACCACATGTACTCGAAACTTGGAGGCAAAAAACGGGGTAACAAACTCAATTTTACTTGTTGCTCCATACGGGATTAAGCAGCCGGCTTAACGTCATAACTCCATTGGTCAAATCGGCAGAAGACAAACAGCAATAGATTCCACTTAGGCCTGTCATTAATGCTGCCAATTAACAATGGAATGAGAGGAAAGTTCCATTATACAAACTCATCAACCTGTCAACGTATCGCTGTTGGAATTTATCAATAATCAGTGAAAGTATTCAGAGCGTTACAAGAGTTAGAAATAAGTTCATTTACCTCAATTAAGTTAAATATACACAAACAAACAAGCAGATGGTTAAATATGTGTGTGTGTGTGTGTGTGTGTGTGTGGAGAGAGAGAGAGAGAGAGAGAGAGAGGGAGAGAGAGAGAGAAAGCAATGCAAATAAATATATATATACACAGTCATATATATACATTCTCACCAAAAGGAAATATACGTAGGCACATATATATACTGGTGTCTGTGTGTGTGTATATATATACATGTGTGTGTGCGTGTGTGTGTGTGTGTGTGTGTGTGCAATATATATATATACATATATATATATATATATATATATATATATATATATATATATATATATATATATATATATATACACGCATCCGTGTGTGTGTGTCTGTGTTGATTTTGTCTGTAAGTTTTTGTGTATAAGAGAGTATCCGTTAATTTGTCGCATTTGTGTGTGATAGTATTGAGTGTATGAGTGGATTTTTATGAAAATGTTGAAGAGCTCAATATGATCATCTTAATCAGCGCTTTGCAGATTCCCTTCAGCTACTGTCCCTTTTTCTTATACTAATTCTAATCAAGCCACCTTATTACAATTTAACACCCAACTTTTAACCCGTCGTTTCGACCAAATTTAAGCACATCTCATTTTATATGCATACACCTGTGGCTACCAGCTGGAATATATTTTCAGATCTTGATTCTTATTTTCCTTGTTATTGTCAATGTTGTTGTCAATGTGGTAAATAAGCTGATTAACATTATATTTGCTAAAAGGTGAAAGGCGGCGAAGTGGCAGAATTGTTAGCAAGCCGGGCAAAATGCGTTCTCACTTCAGAACTCTACATTCTGAGTTCAAATTCCGCCGAGGTCAACTTTGCCTTTCATTCTCTCAGCGTCGGTAAAAAAAGTACCAATTGGATGCTGTTATCGATGTAATTGACTTGTCTGTCCCTTAAAATTGCTGGCCTTGTACTAAAATTTGAAACCAATATTTAAAAAATGAAACTGAGACTTGGTCCCCTGTAACAATATAAAATTTCCCGCCGCCTTCTAGTAGAGTAGGTGGATCCCGCCTACTTCGAGAAGTGCTGATTTAAATGAATATTCAAATGAAAATTTAAACATAGTTTCTCCTGTATTTCATGTTCTATATATTGCTATGAACCACAATGTTTTCTATTAGTCTTTTACAAATATTATCACTTAGGTGTGGGGTAAATACATCTACATGAATTCAGCCCACAGAAAATTCAGACAAAAGCATGTTTGCATGCACACATTCATACACACATGCCCATCAGCGAAGTACCTAATATATTTTTATATTATGCTTGTATAGAAATTAGGTTTATAAAATTCTAATTATGGGAATATATTAATGTATAATCACTTTTTTAAAATCTAAGTATGCATACTATTTCCAGTAAAGCAAGCTATCACCTCGAGGATATCGCATTAGCAAGATCAGCCAGGCCGGGCGTAACCCATGGCCTGGCTTATCACCTATGAGGATTTGAAATTAACACTATAATCTAATACGTCACATGTAAATTGCACCGTTGTGTCGCTTTGGGGAGCAAGGAAATGTTTGTACTTGGTTGAAGATATTTTCAGAAAGCGGAATTGATTTATTTCACAGTTGGATATCAGAGATACCTTAATACTCAGAGAAGACTTACTGTGAAAACAGACATAGTGTATAGCAATTCATTGCCAGCAATATGAGACTGCTGATCTCCATTGTCAACTGCAAAACTATCAAAACGTTCATCTTGTAACATTACATGTATCACTCTAAATAATGACAATTCCATTTCAGGTTAATTACGTCAATATAAAGATTCTAAGAATTCATGATCCATTCTGTGTCTACTTTGGGAATTTACCACAAATTTATGGAATTAATTGAGAAAGAGCTCAACTTCAGATGGTTTATTCCCAGTAAAGTGATTGTACTTCATTTATAGTTCTGGCAATCTTATAGACCGCTTTACTGCGATTGTCACAATTATTGTCATGTCGTAATATATATGAGTCTAGGATACTGGAAGTAAGAAACTTCTCATCTATGTTTAAGTTATATAAAAATACTTTTGGATCCTTTACTAATGCAGACTCAATGGTCATATGAGTGAATTTAGAAAACCTAAATATTTGTAAGAACCGAGATGACCATAAAACTGAAATCAATAAAGTCCAAGTCATCATCAGATTGGCCGGTATATAGAAATATTGAGTAAAAGTTTTGTGATTGCATTAAATGAAATATCGCTTCGAAACAGTTGTAAGGATTCATATCTGAAAAATCATTTGCATCGCGAGTCGAATTAAATTCTCCTTCAATGAAGTCCACCGTCCAACAGAAATTCAACGGTCTTATTACATCGGAACTCCTAATATATCTGTCAAGAATGTATTCGTTACGAATCAATTGCTATAAATTTGATTTGGTGTAGATTTTAACATCCGAGGAATATCTTAAGGGTAGAGAATTTGGTAAAAGACAAAGCATTGGCATATATTACAAATTCACACCAATTTCAGATCACGTTTCGTTTTCAGGTTCTGGCCCATAGCTGCGATATGCGCCTGGTAAAATAATTGAACTATTCTAGTATTTTGCTGACTGCAGTCAACAATAATGGCGGACGTCATCTTGCTTTGTCTTTTTTTTTATCAAAGAGGCTCATTAGGGAGACAGGAATTCCCGCTTCACTCGGAACCACCAAGTCGATTCACTGCGCAGTGCATTCTTTTTCATTGAGATAAACAAACTCGTGATCATATAAATTCATAGAGAGAGACTCCAAGGTTTAAGACAACAAACATTTAAATTATTGAGTCCAACTAGCTGTATATAGACACCATGCTGAAACTTAGCTCCTCTCAGAAAACACAGTCCACCTATGTAAATACACCTCGTCAGTGTAATACAACAGTATCGCTCTAACAGCACCTACTGCTGTAAAAATTACGTAAATGACCAGTCTGGAATACTATATCAACCATGTCCATGAATTTACATCGATTCAATAAAGACAAAATATGCAATAAGATATCATTGTAATTAACTATAAAGTTGTGAATGTGTTTGATAGAATAAGTTTAAATCAAATATGACATTTTATATATATTGCAGACATAAGAGGTTTGTTTTTTATCTGACCCGGGTCTTAGTTGCAACTACGAGAAGTGTTGATATCATAAAATACTAATACATAAATGAGTATAAATAAAGCAGAATTATTATACCTTGATAAAACATCTATTCACTGTCACATTTTTACTAATTTTTGCTTAGTTTTGTCCTCTCCTTGTTCATATATGTACAACACAGCATTGCTAGTTTATCTACGAATATTTGTTTATCACGAGGTTTATTGCTTGAAAGATATAAGCTGTACATATAATGAAAGCGAATATACTATATATATGAAATAGATTGGTGCTTGTTATAATGGCATTCAACCATAAGGATTTGCCGCCATTTGACTGAACATGATTGGTCTATATTTATGAGGAAGAACGAAAATCACCGTGAGTGAAGTGACCAACAATGAAATATGAATATAGACAAAGTTCCGGTCTCACAGTGAGATTTCCTCTGTCGTCCCAGCAGTATATTGAATTATTAATGATATATTAAACACTAGATTTCTTTTCTCAGAACAGATAGTTGTAAACATATATCTAGGTTAATATATTTAGACCTCCTATAATATGTACATATAAGAACAAGCTGATCAAGTTGAAAATGTATTGGATTGAATTCTCATGGATTGCTGCTCAAATTCATTACATGTGATTCACATGTTCGTGTGGTGAAAGAATACGTGTTATAATATTTGCTCATTTCACGTTATTGTCGAGTATATGTACTAGATTTCTTAAGGAAATGTTTGTAGGCAACTATCACCTCTTAAATGTAAAGGATTAAGCAATATTCATCCTAAATCAATAAACCGTATGTGTGTGTGTGTGTGTGTGTGTGTGTGTGTGTGTGTGTGTGTGTGTGTGTGTGTGTGTGTGTGTGTGTGTGTGTGTGTGTGTGCGCGTGTCTGTATTCCTGTCTGTTTGTTTTTTGTCTGTCTGCACCTTTGCTGACCCCCCAAAACTGTGGTTATTGTGTGCCTACGATGGCTTAGTAAATATAGATTTATTACATAATTGTAGAAGAACTATTTACTGGCTGTTGTTGTGGACATACTCCCAGAGATGTCTGATCGAATGCTTAAGAGCAACTGAGAGACCTATCCTCCATTACTTTTATCGTGCCTCGGTTGATATTGAACTCTGGATAGATAATATAGTTGCAAATTTAATGTAGTATGGTAATTGAACAGATATTCGTGTGGCATTGCTGTTATAAATGAACCATTTATCTCCTGTGAATTCTCTTTCTTCATAAATATGTTGATGTGAAATATTGCAACATATTCCCTCGCGCCAAAAACGACAAAATAAGACGCATACGCCATCATATCCATGATCATTGATATTTCAATAATTACTTAATTTAATAGTATACTTCATTATATCTGCACAAAATATTAACTGTGTTTAGCTGTTTTTGAATTATGCACTCAGGTAACAAACCAATTTAGTTTCATTACCTAAAAGTCTTGCTATCCAAATGAACAATGAGCTGTTTCCATTTTAGGTACCGAACATTACCGAGTTTCAGGAAAACAAGGAGGCTGAATATTTGTAATATTTATCCCGACACCGTGTCTTTTAACGCTTAAATCCCTCTAAGATTAACATTGCCTTTCATGTACCTGGTGATTGATATACGTGCATGTTTGTGTGCATGTTTTCGTGAAAGTATAGGTTCCTGCACTAAAACAACAAATTAAGTGCATAGTAGAGTTTCTCTGTAAAGCAGTGAAAGTTTTATTTCGTCTGTCAACATTCCGTGCTCAAATCAGTACAAGACTGTCTTGGTATGTCGAGATAAGCTTAATCGGTCACCGTACCTTTAACAGAGCACACTCGTTATTACTAGTGAACATTATCACCTGGTTCTCCGGTGCCCTCTGGACAGTTCACTATGTTACAAGCAATCTGTCTATATCTCTGATTAGAGTATCACTTCGTCTTCGACTCACCAGTTACGGTGACCCTGACAAGAGTCACTGCTCCTCGTTAAGTTTTTTATTTATCCTTATATGACTTAGAAGACATCTGTATATAAGGGTTGACATAACTTCTAAAGTATAAACTGGGTGAAAACTGTTTTGCATGTACCACACCCCAGGAAAGTGTGGCTTCTTGCTCGAAATAGTAGAAACTTTCTTATTTAACCCGCTCTCTACTTCATTGTTAATTTCGTTTGTCATCTACCCTGTACAGATAAATAATTACTAGATATCCATTTACTCGATTAAGCCTTTTCCTTCAAAGTAGATGGTCAATATGAGAAATTAATATTGATAAGGCGATGCGTTGGTAAATTCGATAGAGCGCCAGAAAAAAATATTTGCAACACTTCCTATGTTTCTTTGCATTTTGAGTTCAAATCGCGCAGAGATCAACGTTTCTTTTCATCCTTCCAGAGTTGACAAAATAAGGTACTAGTCAACTACTAGTGCCGATTTAATCTACTAACTCTATGCCTACAAACTTTTAGACTTGTGTATTTTATTATTGAGTGAGCGAGTAGTAATTGTCATCAAAGTGACGTTGGTGTACAAATATACGAAGAACATATGTATCCATTCCCAGATTAAGGTCTACCTATCAAAAATATCCTCAGAAAGTTTTCATCACAGTTCTCAAGATGCCAATAGTAACTGGCAGGATCATGTCCTTGTAATTCTGTATAGTATGAAATCTTTACATGCTGGACTTCAAGTTGCAATAATATTCCACGTTTTCTTTTTCTTTTAAATTTGCAGCAAATTTGCATTTCACATCTATTACAGCACACATTTTCTTATTATCTATGATTAACAGCTATTGTGTATTCTTCTTCTTCACTTTATGTAGAATAGTGGTATAACGACACTCCATTAGGAATTTTTTTGAATCGTGAGAAACTGAAAAGAAATTTTCTTAAACCGTAACAATTGACTAATAATTAAATTATAGTGCTCAACTGCAACTAAACCAATACTTGAATAAATATAACTTTCCAATGTAATTGGGATTAGGGATGATTAATAGAAAGCAAGTGAAAAGTGACTGATGGATTAATGCCATTTTACTGATCTCTATGAAGATTAAAGTCGATGAATAACTTCTACAGGAAGTTTGGTTGTTGACTACTCTTTAACCCCACTTTTTTATGGATTTTAATTTAGCTATAGTTAAACAAATTTTAACTGGACGAGAATACATTTCTGTGCATTTATATTGCGAATTGCAGCCGTGCAGTAGTGCATTATTTTAATTAGAAAGCATTACAATAAGTGTTTCTTAATTTATTGTTCTCTGCCATTATCGAATCGAGACTAAAGAAATACATAGTACTGCATGATCATGTCTATATTTTTATACCAGCAATAGCTTCATTGTTTTCTTCCGATACTGTGCCATCCTGAACTCTCGATGACAGAGAAACAAAGTTAGTTGGTGAACCTCAGTAATGATGTCTAGCCCTTTACTAAGTAACTTACCTCTCATGACTTCTGGTATCATGTGTGGCTAAATTTATTCGTTAATTACAAAGAATTATAGTTTCTAAGAGCGAATATTTGTATATTTTCAGTTGAAGAGTTTTAAGTCGTGCCATGGGTTTTGTTCCTGAGTGAATCAGTCTCGTTAAAATTCTTTTCTTTACCATGCAACAGATAAGATCTAAAAAGAATGATGTATATGAACTTGAAGTGATAGAGAGTGTTAGCCTGTTCACAAAAGGTGACAGGGATAAAATATGTATGCTTTAAATAAAATGTTATTTGATATGGTCAACACTTTCGTTTTCACGGTAGTACACTTAGCCTACCGACTACCACCCGGTTGGTATTTAAACGTTTAGATGATTCCAAAGTAATTTTCAGGTCTGAGAATAATTTATTCCCTCTCCTCTCACTAGTTTTGGTGACTACGAAAATAATGAGCAACATAACCTTTTATCCACTGAAATATAAAAACGTCATCCTATGATAGTTGGCTTTACCGATAAAGCGTTTTTAACCAGGAACAGAAAAAGGGTGAACTTCAAATCTCCTACAAGGGGGCGTTGAAAAGTTTCTGGCTTTGGGTATTTGGGTAACATAAAATACAGGAGGATCAGTTAAATATGATTTTGTTCTCCCCTCAGATTCACAATCTTATGGCAGCGGTCGTTCAGTTTTTCTAAGCCCTGTAAAAGAAATCTGAAGGTTGGGCCTCTAACAAGTCCTTTTCAGCATCTCCTCATACACACTCACACACACACACACACACACACACACACACACACACACTTATACACAATCGTGCACCCACAAGGGGGTGCTGAAAGGTTCCTGGCTTCGGTTAAAAAATATAGAGGAGGATCAGTTAATTATGATTTTATTCTAAATATTCCCCCTCGCAGATTCATACACTAATTGCAGCGGTTGTTCAATTTTCTAAGTCCTGTAAAAGAACTCGGAACTTTGGGCTTCCAACCAGGCTTTTCGCGACACCCTTAAAGTCAGGAGCTTTTCAGCAACCCCTCATATATGAGCATATGCGTCACCTGAGACAATATAAACTGTAAACGGCTTCAATTTTCAGTTACAGCTGACCGTTTTCTATAAGAACACTTCTTATTTGATATGACTTTATTTGACAAGAAAGTGGAGTATATTTTCAAGAAATAGGTTATTTTGCATAGTAAAGAATGAATGTTTTGCTGGTATTTAATTGACCAATCAAAAAGCACGAAAGGCAGAGTGGCCAATGATAGAATTGATACCGCATATGAACAATATCTAAGTTTCGTGTCTACCAGTGATAGACAAAACACAGTTTATTCTATCACTGGTAAACCAAACAGTCTCATGTCTACCACGATAGACTAAACACTTGGTGTTTAGTCTATCGTGAGTACTACTCATTAACAGAAGCAAACTAGCGTTTCATCCACATAAGGAACACATGTCGTTACATTAATTTTTTTTACAAACAAAATAAATTCCTTAAAACCCTACAGAACATCCAGTGCTAGAATATAAGTGTTCCAATAATGTATTCTTCGATTTATATCACATATCCTGACAGATCATAAAATATATATAAATGGGTGTGCGTGGGTTGTGTATGAGCTTGCGTGTTTATGTGGGGGCGTGAGGGGAGTGTTATCGTCGTTGTTTTGAAGTCTTAGATAAACTCAAAGATATTTGATATCGGTATATTAAATGTTATCTACAGATATAAACACATTTTGTTCATTTTTTTCCCACTAATATTTAAAGCGTTATTTACACACACAGCTGTTTCAAGTATGACTTCATTTCATGCTGTTGCTAGTCAAATGATTATTTAGTGATACACTATCTCATATCAGAGTTGTCTCCACTCCAAGCACGAATCTTTTCAATGTGCCAAATCAATCTGTATATTAAAAATAAAACTTCAAAGAGAATATGCCGCTAAAATGTTTTCAAATAAAGCAATGAAAGATATAATTTTAAAAAAGTCAACAGTCCCATGATCCTTTGCGGTCCAACGCAAAACGAGCAGAAACACGCCACTGTATAATCATGGAAGCGAAATAGCAAATAGCTTCAACACTTTAGTAGATTTATGTATTTAGGCGCGCTAATTTTATAAAATGAAAATATGAGACCAATAAGAAAATCTGAAAAATTGTTATTAAAAATTGTTAAACACAAATGTAGTTCTTAATACAACATAGACACAAATATATGTATGAATGTGTGTGAATGGATAGATAGATAGATAGATAGATAGACATACAGACAGACAGACAGACAGACAGACAGACAGACAGACAGACGGACGGACGGACGGACGGACGGACGGACGGACGGACGGACGGACGGACGGACGGACGGACGGACGGACGGATACATGCATGCATGCAGCATAGCACTCTTATCAAAGAGTTCCTTTCGTAGTCACGATACCAATGTTTGGCATCAATCCGAAAGGTCTTTATCTTTTACCATCACTTCGGGTTGGCCCTTGCTTTCTGAGAGAAACTGTACAATTTAAAGTTGCAGTCTTGTCACCGATTGCGTCATATCAATTCTAGATGAGAATTACGTTTAAGGTATAAGGTACACATAATTGTAGAATAATTTCCCATCTTAATTCAACGAGTTGGTAAGAGTAACTGACGGAGATCCACAGATGCATGTGTGTGTGCGTGTGCGTACGTGTGTGTGCGTGCGTGTGAACGCTCTTGTGCGAGTGAGCGCGTGTGTGTGTATTAAAAAGAAATATCCATATTATCCTGATCAAAAAGCGTCAATGATGGATCATGATCACCAACTTATCGAACTGTGAAAGAAAGTAATATATTGTAGAGACAGTTGAATGATGAAGATGAAAATAATTAGTCGGATGTGTGACATACTAAACACTGTGACGTTGTTCTTAGTTAATGGCATATCTATCTATTTATCTCTCTCTCTATATATATATATCTATATATATATATATATATATATAGTCTGTTAAAGTCTGTCATACCGGCCATGACGAAGGGAAATAGCCCTGAAACTCGAGTCGCCTTTATATATATATATTTATATTTATATATTTGATCCTTTATATTGAACACTCAATATTTCATCTACATTCAATACTTTCTTTCATGCTGCCATCCATTTTTATTTTATTTTATTTTATATTGTATATTGTATATCATATTATATATTGTATATTCCATATTCTATACCCCACATTAGTTCTGCAGGAATATAAATAAAACATAAAAAACAGACAGTGTTGGAACTCTTTTAAGCAAAATAATATATTCCTCTATACACAATCATACAAAAAACCCCACCTTTTTTGTATTTATTTTTACTTGCATATATATATATATATATATATATATATATATATATATATATATATATATATATATATATATATATATATGGATACGTGTATCACACATGCATGTGGATTTATAGATTCAAAGAGAGAAGGAGGTTCTGTTAACAAACAGAAATGCATTCCCATAGATAGACATCGACAAAAGACACCACTCCTTTTATAAAAAGAACGTGTCCTACTTTGTCCTTTCAGTTCACATAGGTAGCAGTGCAAGCACAGCGCGCTCTGAAAATGCTAGCTGAAAACAGTAGGAATTGATGATTCAGTCATTTGTAAACGATCAGATAAATACTGGAAAGAGATTGGTTTGTATCAAATATAGATATGCCTTTTATACAAAAGGTAGTCTTGCAAGCCATTAAAAATCAATATAACATAAAATAAGAGAAGGGACAACTGTGGTGCTAATGTCCAATCAAACTGTATTTTGTTGGTTGAGCTTTCACAGAATTTTTTGCTGTTTCATTCAAGCATAAACTATCAATGTTTTGTCTACCAGCATGGTGGTCCACTAATGATGAGAAACCAAGCGAACTTTACATCCCAAACTGAATTCAATGAACAGGAAATTGTCGCACATTTTCCCACTTTTTTTCTTTCTTTTTTTTCTTGGCTATATCTAGAAAGTATTCTTCAGACTTCGTACCATTCGCAAGCAGATATGTGCCAGCGATTTTTAGGATTATGATAAGGTTGGAACTTAATCTACTAGTCCAAGCAAATTAATTAGAGTTCTTATCCACATCTTCTACATCTTACATACTTCAGAGTCGGATCTCAGCCAATTGTTGTCTTTTTATGTGGTTCATCGTGCTTCATCGGTTTTTTTTTAAAGGAAAGTCTATTTACTGTGCGTTTAACTGTGAACAAATTTTGTTCATATTCTTACTACTTCGAACAATGAATCATTTCCTAAGGAAAACATTTCGCTTATTTATCGTTATATACACAAAAACATTTTGTGTGTGTGTGTGTTGTGTGTGTGTGTGTGTGTGTGTGTGTGTGTGTGTGTGTGTGTGTGTGTGTGTGTGTGTGTGTGTGTGTGTGTGTGTGTGTGTGTATGTGTGTGTGTGTGTGTGTGTGTGTATGTAGATTGATAGATACATAGACTAAAAGTGATTGGTAAATGAAATGAAGGTAAATTGCTATAAGATATGTTATGGACAGTTTGCTTTAACTTGCGTTGTTAGGCTGTACACTTCATTATCTTACTCTATTTCCTAATCAACGATATAGTTACTAGTTGCAAGTTAATTAGAAATAACGTAACATCCTATTCGTTATATAAAATTCCAATCAAGCCGACATCTATATGGTGTCACAATTAACGTAACATTAAATGAGGACAAAAACACATAAGAAAAATTTGTATATTTTTCAAGAATTTTAGACTATTTCGATCCTTCCATAATCTCGATTATAGCGCAATTTTACTAGTATTAATATTCCATGTAATTACGTTTATCCCTGAAGATCTTATAATAGTTTTGGACTGTTCCATGAAAATTTAGTATTATTTTGTGTGGGAAGCAATAACGGAAAGTTTTCAGATCACACGAAGAGAACTTTGAGCTTGTTTTCTTCGATTGCTATTCTGCACTTTATCGTAATGATGAATCTTTGTTAGATGAAGGTAATTTTTTATCTGTATCAGAAATAAACCCGTATAGCTTTTGAAATAATATCGTTTATTATTTTTTTATTTTGGTAGAATTTCAGTAAAGGAGGAATATATCCTCCCACACGTTAATTGTACACAACAGCATAGCTTCATTAATAAAGATAGCTGCTGGGTTTGTAATAGAAGAAGATATATTATCAACATGATAGAAAGTGAAAGACAAAAAAAAAAACAAATATTATACGATGTTATCTTCTTACCAATCGGGAGAAGGCGCGTGGACTAGTGGTTAGGGCGTTCCACTTACGATCACAAGAAAATAGTTTCGACTCTGGGACTGGACAGGGCACAGCGTTCTTAGGTAAAAAAAATTATTCCACGTTACACTAGTCCACTAAGATCCAAATGAATAACTTTGCGATGGACTGGCGTCCCGTTCAGGACAGAGTTGTGGTCTTGGTCACGTATATTCCATAGAAACTGGATGGCTTGGCCTATGATCCATACGATTCAAGACGATGTTAACGAAAATTATTTTGTGTGTGACCTTTTTTGCAGTGGCCATGCAGATTATCGCTCGATCTAACATATCAGTACTTCGGGATTCATGTTCTACCACAGCCTCACTGCCTGTTGAATTTAGTATTCTGCAGGGTTTACATGAAACCCACCCGTATATATATATATATATATATATATATATATATATGTGTGTGTGTGTGTGTGTGTGTGTGTGTGTGTGTGTGTGTGTGTGTGTGTGTGTGTGTGTGTGTGTGTGTGTGTGTGTGTGTATGTATGTATACTCCAGATCCACACTAGTTGCAGGTTCCGAGGGAGGTGAATAATAGTTATTAGTTATTCACCTTACTCGGAACCTGAAATTAACGTAAAATTGGTGCAATGTATGTTCCTAGGTACAGCCTTGAGATTTGTGGTATAGACAGACACTTGTGATCGTATATTTAACTGGAATATTAATGCGTTTGTACATCGGTGTGTACGTACGTGTGTCTCTAATTTTGATTTGTACACGATTGCTATTTCTTTGACCTGAAATTAGTGCTTTACTATTTCGGTACCTGATCCACTTGTATATATATATGTGTATATATATATATATATATATATATATATATACATAGCATCCAGAGAATCCATGTTGCTCGACCTTTATTAGGTGGAGACATATACCGAATTTTCTTTGAACGCTTATGCTTATGTCAAAACAGCGGTGATCACAGTGTTCAGCTCGAGACGAAGCCCTGAGTACACACATACATATATACACACATATAATATAATTATTCCTTCTTACACGCGTGTTTAAGACGAAATATATGAGAGCAAGTGAATGTTCGTTCTGAAGGATTAAAAAGGATGTTTGTTTCAAATATCACAGTATCTATCCTTCTGAACAGAGCAGAAATTTAAGGAAATACAATGATCGATCAAGTTTATCCTAATACTTCATTTCTTCTTATTGTATTGACTCTGGATGTTTACATACGGAATTAAATTCGTCGGACTTTGAACTGAAAATTTAAACATCGTAACTAAATACCGCAGGGTATTTTTTCTTGTACTCTACTAAACTTGCCCACTCATTGCGCACTGGTTTCTAATTGTTTCTAGATAAGGTGCGAAGGGGTGCTGCAAAGCTCCTGACTTTGGATAGAAGAAAATAGAGAAGGATCAGTTAATTATGCTTCAATTCAACATACTCCCCTCTCTGATTCACACACTTATTGTTACGGTCCTTACGTTTTTCTAAGCCCTATAAGAGATCTCGGAAGGTTGGGCCTCCAGCCAGGCCTCCAGCCAGGCCTTTCGCGATTCCCTTGAAGCTACGAACTTTTCAGCTCCCCCTTGCACAAAGTCTGATATTTAAGAGGGACGGATGTTGTACTTTATCGAGCCGAAAGGTAGGACATGTATAACTGGCCTCCAGAAGATTTGAACCCAGAACATATAGAGTGAGAAGAAATACTGCATGACATTTTGTCCGACTCTGTTCACCATGAAAACCCACCACCACAAACCGTGACAATGTGATAATAATGAAAATAAACCTGGGTTTAACAACACAAAATTACTGCAATATGACATTAACTGCTTGTTAGGGTGGTGGATGTCGCTTTGTGTGGGGGGAGGAGCTAGTTCCGATTATGTAAACTATTGTCGTTGTTTGATTTTTGTTGTTTTTATAGATCTAAGCACTAAATATATTTATTACGCTGGAGAATTTATTTTCTGTCTCTATTGATTGCATTCATGCAAGAGTTGTGTTTTATTTCTATTGATGTCTAGGGATGATAACTAAAGGAGAAATTATCGTTCGTTTGTGTTGATGTTTTACAGATATATATATATATATTTCTATATATATATATATATATATATATATATATATACAAATATAAATGTATACAAATATAAATGCATATACTTGTACGAATATATATGTGTTTCTTCAAAATATTTCGGAAGTATATTTATTTATGTGCAAACATTAGAGTGTTGAAATCTCTTCAATCAATTTCATATTCACTATATACGACATAACAAATTTAGCGTTGAATGAATGCGTAAATATTTGTGCGAAATTTTAAATTTACGATTCAAGAATGGTATTAAACGGAGATACACCAGAAAGATAAGTTTCTGAGATTCTAAACTAAAAACTTAAATTCAATTTAGCCTAGGTTGCCAAAATTAAGAAAACAACAATTTGAGCTTCTTTAAAGCTTTATTTTTGTTTTGTTGTTTTTGTGCATTGCTGTTTACTCAAACACATCTTACACTAAACTTCCACTACATTGAGGCAACTAATTCTTGCATAATAGACTATACGTAGTAGCAGCAGCAGCAGCAGCAGCAGCAGCAGCAGCAGCAGCAGTAGTAGTAGTAGTAGTAGTAGTAGTAGTAGTAGTAGTAGTAGTAGTAGTAAATTTGTAAAACAAGCAAAGAATCTCATATTGTAGTTGAAGGAATTATATTAAATATTCCCCATACAAAGTTCCAGTGTTAAATGAATCGCTTACTCAACTGATCAAATTAACATGACTATGAAATGTTCAAAACTACTTCGAGTTCATTGATTAGATACCTTCGTGTGTGTGTGTGTGTGTGAGTCAAGGGGAAAAACAATGCATTGGGCCATCGCATAACTAATGCGTCTTTTTTCTCAATTGCATAAACTAAAAGTCGGCGGAGGACGGAATAAACTACCTGCATCAACTTACTATAAAAATAGATAGTAATTTTACCTTCTACTTATTCTTAGTGCAAGTTTTGAAGAGTGCAGTTCGACTTTAACAGTAATTTTTTTCAAAACTATAATGGAAGAGACAAAAGAGCATATTCGGCATATTTTGCTGCTTTATGAGTTTAATAAAGGTAACAACGCAACGGAAAGTGCGAGGAATATTAATGTAGTATATGGGGATCGGACAATAAGCGTAAGCCAATGACAACGGTGGTTCTAGAAATTTCGAGCTGGAAACTACAGCCTAGAAGATGAGCCCCGTCCTGGAAGATCTGTAGAGCTCGACAAGGACGTCCTGCAAACTCTGGTGGAATAAAATCTCATCGTAACTGTTCAGAAACTAGCAGAGAAGCTTGGATTTGATCATTCAACCATTCATCGACACCAGCTGAAGAAGAAGAATGACCATCGTTAGTTTCAAGACGAAAGGCGTTCTTCCATCAGGATAATGCTCGGCCACATACAGCGAGAATGACATTCCAAAGGATGGATCAGTTTGAATGGGAAACGATGCCCCACCTACCATATCTGCCGGACATTGCCCATCTGATTATCATTTATTCCGCAGTCTTCAAAATCATTTGGACGGAAAAAGCATGAATTCTATAGACGAGGTAAGAACAGTACTGAAGAAATATTTTTCGTCTCGGACAAATGAATTTTGGAAGAGACGTCTTGCAAATCTACCAGATACATGGAAGAGCATTGTAGAAAATGAGGGAAGTATATTTTAGATTAAAAAAGGACTTTGTTTATCTGAATTTTGAAAAACGAAACTATAAAACAAAACCATTATTTAAGGGATGATGATATATATATATACAGAGAGAGAGAGAGAGACAGACAGACAGACAGACAGACAGACAGACAGACAGACAGACAGACAGAGAGGGAGAGAGGGAGAGAGGGAGAAAGAGAGAGAGAGAGAGAGAGAGAGAGAGAGAGAGAGAGAGAGAGAGATACAGTTGAAATTTACAGAAAAACGAAAGCCGAAGACAGGTGTAGGAGACATGAGGGGAATAGGTTGTTATGAAGTAAGTGAAAATCTAAATGTGAAAGGAATGAGTTAAAGAATTTGATAAATGACTCACCGGATGATATGGCGTAGGATAAAAACAAAAAGTATAATAGTTTTATTCCAAGATGAAGCAATCAATTATAGTGCTAGAAAAGATTATTCAAAACTTAGCGTGAGATATAGTCTATCAAATGAACTATACACCCAGCGAACTGTTGCCTAGCTTTAGTATCACATACCTACATATTGTCTACCTTTAGTATTCCACACCGAGCGAACTATTGTCATAGCTTTATGTGGCAGTGTTACGTCAAGCTGTCTCGCCAAATACTCACCGACTCTCATCACTATCTTCATTATTGTATTTGATGTTAGAGAAAAATCAATGAAGAATCATAGTTGTTTTAATGTCCTTCTCTGCGTTGCTTAGCAATCGTCAAATTTTCAGAGTGAAAATGAAAGTGAAAGAAAGCGAAAGAAAGAGAGCATAAGAAAGTGCGGGAGTGTAACAAAGAAAGCGATTGGAGGACTGTATGGGAGAAATTAAAACCATGGGTGACTACAAGAAAGCATGTGTGAACGAGAGAGCGTGTGTATGTGTCTGAGAGAGAGAGAGAGGGGGGGGAAGGAGAGGAAAAGATATGTGTGCGTTTGTGTGATGAGAGGGGGAAGAATTCTACCTGCTATTTTGTGTTCTATTACTTGGAACACAAGAAATAAAATGATATCATTTCTATGCATAATTTTAATTTGATTAGTTTTATTACCTGTTTCTTCAGCAATCGAGACTTTTTACATGACAAATTTTGACTGGTGCACATTCACATTTCACTTGTGTTATAACCATCATCAACAAGTCGCTCCACAGAAATACATGGAAGATAAATTCATTAACGGAATTTATTTTTTAATGCGAACATATTGAATTCATTCACTGGAATGGACCGTACTTAGTCCTCACTTATAAAAATATTCATGGAGAGTAATAAAAATATATAAAGTCATCAGAGAAAATTACACATTACAAGTGGTAACATGAAATTTTATTAATGTAATATGAGAAATGAAACTGAAATTTTAAAATTAATTTCTAAAATTATGTATTCTTTAAACAACTTCACTGAATCATTCAAAAAAGAAAATTGAAATTGGAGATGGAAGTATCATTTATTTCTTCAATTTATTTTTGAGGTGGAATGAATCCAGTCGAAAGAAAATAGGATTCTATTTCCAAGATTTCATGTTCATCTCCTGCTCAAACACGTAAGTTATGTAAAGATATCACTTTAGTGGCCTATTTATTCCCAAGTCTATAACCACTAGCTTTAAATGCTTCAGAATCTATTAGATTGTTTTGAAAATAATGGCCGCTCTACGTGTTGTGTTTTGAAACACAATTTTATCAAAGTATTTCAATTATATTTTAGGGGAATTTCGACATACTTAATAATTGACGTATGCTCTTTAATAATTTTCTACTTATTTCAGACAGAAGACATTCTTGAAGCATAGGCGCCCTTAATTATGAACATGACAAAAAAGGACCTTCGCTTACTTTTCTTGCAAGAGTTCAAGCTTGGGCACAATGCCGCCCAAACTGCTGCCAATATCAACAGAGCATGGGGTTTAGGGGTCCACAAGTGATTGCACAGTACGAAGGTAGTTTCAGAAATTCAGTAGTAGTGATGAGAGCCTTAAAGATGAAGAAGGTAGAGGACAGTCATGCAGTCTTGACAATGAACAATTGAAAGCAACTGTTGACGTGAACAAAATCCACGTCAAAGTGTCAGAGAAATGTCTCAGGCACTTGGTGTCGGTATTGTAATGGTCTCATGCAATCTGCAGAAGATTGGTAAGGTGAAAAAGCTTGATAAATGGGTCCCGCATGAGCTCAATGAAAGTCAAAAAGTTAGGCGTTTTGAGGTGTGCTCGATGCTCTTTCTGCAAAACACCGATGATTCTTCTCTTGACCGAATAGTCACTTGCCACGAAAAGTGGATCCTTTATGATGATCATGAACGATCAGGTCACTGGCTTCATCGTGATGAGTTTCCCAAACATTTCCCAGATCCAAAGTTGCATCAGCAAAAGATTATGGTGACTGTCTGGTGGTCTGCAATTGGTGGTGTCCATTACAACCTTCTGGAAGCCAATCAGAGCATTACATCAGAGGTTAGCTGCAATCAACTCTCTGGAATGCATGCTCACTTGCAAAAATTGAGACCCGCATTGGCGGATCGGCGTGACCCAATTCTGCTCCACAATAGTGCAAACCAGATATTGCAAGAATGATGCTGCAGAAAATCACAGCCTTGGCATATGAGACTTTACCACATCCTCCATATTCTCCTCATCTTTCACCCGCTGACTACGATTTTTAAGCATTTAAACACGTTTTAAGTGATAAAACTTCCAGGTCCAAACCAGAGGTGAAATCAGCTTTCAAAGATTTAACATCAAAGCCAATAGGTTTTTATGAACAAGGCATAAATAATCTCGTTGATTGATGGCTGCGATGCATAGATGTCCACAGCTCATGTTTTTACTAATCAAAACATTTCTATTGTTAATTTTTCCAGAACAAAATTGTTTCTGAAATCGGACATTATATTCGAAACAGCCTAATACTAGATGCAATGCAGTTTAGTCAATTCCCATCGCTGTAAACATTAAGTTGCAGCTTAGACATCTACTAAATTCAATTCAATACAAATTTTCATTTCTATGAGTGTTAACTTTGTCATAAGTTAAGATAAATACATATCATAAACCACAGAAGTATGTACATCGGTAAAATACGGCTAATGTAACCGTCGATATTTCAGATCGTAGTTCACACATGTTCAGCTGTTGTTTAACTCTTAATGACTAGAATGATAACTGGGTGGTGTGGGATCGGAAATATGAAGAACACCTAACATCTATGCAGAAAAAAAGAAACAGTCGGAGCTCACATATTTCAAGTATTGAACAAAGGAATTTTAATTACAATTACGCTCATAATGAGGAGAGTGTAGGATAATTACTAAATTATGGACATAGACAGGAGAAACAAGCCCAACATTATGATTGATTAAAATGGAATGATATGATGCAAAGTAGGAGTGTCTCTATCATCTTAACATCCGAAAGTACTAATAGAAATAGATCTCGCTAATGAGACCAGCATAATACAGAAACTATTTTATCAATCGTCAGCACATTACACCATTACATTATATCACTCTCCACTAAATTTTAATTTCGGTGTTACATCTAGTCATTTTCCTGATGACTGTTTCTTTAATTTTGCTTATAATTACCATGAATTAAAATTATCAAAGCATTAATATATCACCCACTAATTAGCTGCATACAGCATCAAATTACATGCACTTTTAAGTAACAAGTCATTGAGGAAACTGCAAGACATAGCAGCCTCGTGTTCCTCAAATCACACCCTTCTTTCTATAAAGGGGCAGGCCTTAGTGGATTCTATTCCATAAAAAAATAACGATTATCTTAATTGGAATGCTTTCTTGATAAATCTTTCGGTCACGGGTTCCTATTTTTGTGAGCAGGAGCCAGTAGCTCGTTTCCTCTTTTGTATTTTTTGTTTTTTATATATGTTTTGTGATATTTAAACCATTTCTTGGAAATAAACTTGTCTTAGAGCTGAACAGTGGGTTGTACCAGATGATAATCCTTATTTTTTTATGGTCGCTCGCATGGATTTTGATATTAACTATAGATTTTTTCTTGAAATATGCTAGCGTCTAAGGTTTCTTTATAGAAGGATGGTGCATCGTTGAATATTACTTTATCGGACAAAACTGAGGAGAATCTTCAGCTAATGTTGTTGTTATCGGCGGTGTTTATTTCGTTTGTGTGTATGTTTTTTTTTCTCTTTGTAATCTAAACACCTAAAATGATTATTCTTAATGTTATATCACAATAATTTGATATGATTAGGTTTGCTTGTCAGGGTATTTTAGATTCTAGAGGGCATTTATGTGGTTTTCCTATTCTTAACCTACTTCCCGCCAAATATTTTTTGTGATAAGTAGGCTAAACTCACTGAATAGACGTATACCGCATTTGATAGAAATTTTATTTCTTCATTCCAGGAGGTTTAACTACCAATGCGCATACTCCACTGCATGCAGTGGTGACGTAGAAGGATTCATCATCTTCTATTTTTACCTCAGTTGTGCAGTCGTAGAAAGACGCGATTTCCTGACATGTTTAATTCTGTTATTTTGTCTTTCTTTGGTTCAAATGAGGCTTTTGGTGAAATTTATGGAATGAGTTTCAGATAGAGGAATATATCAGTGATGCCGACGGTTGTCATCATACAACACTTACTGTCTATGAATAGTGTAAATGCGATTTCTTAAGTTACTGGCTGACCACGTGCTGTCAATAATGACGGCTAATTGTAGTATTTTATATATAAATGAGGTACCAAATAAGGTACATAATAATCACACACACAAGCATTCACACACTTCCCTTGTAGACGCACACACATATATTCACACAAAGTTGAAACGCTGATTTTTTCACCCCTTCCTTCCTTATTCATATATCACCCCCTTCCTTTCTCTCTTTGCTATTACTTTCTCTCACTTTCTCTCTCTCTCTTTCTCTCTCTCTATCTTTCTCTCTCTATCTCTCTCTTTCTCTCTCTCTATCTCTCTCTCTCTATCTCTCTCTCAGTCAGCGCTATTACTCTCACTACTGTTCCTTCACTGAATTACTATTTTCTCTCTTCCTCCGCGTCCGGCGTGATTCTGGACACACACACAGACACACACACACACACACACACACACACACACACACACACACACACACACACACACACACACATATATATATATATATATATATAGATAGATAGATAGATAGATAGATAGATAGATAGATAGATAGATAGATAGATAGATAGATATAGATAGATATATATATGAACACTACGTTCATTTTCATATTAGGAGATTTTGGCATTGCTAATTACTAGGATGCTTCTGTTGTTTCTGCCTATTTCTCTTTTACATTATTTTATTAGTCTTCCTTTCGAGACCAGAATTACATTGTGATCTTTCACTGTTATGTATGATTGGCTTTTTGGTGGGCACTTGATTCTGCATTCTGTTTATAAATTTAGGGTAAGTTAGTTTTATACAGTGTGTGTGCCTGTATGTGCGTGTGCGTGCGTGTGTGTGATAAACTGTTTTATTATTGCCTGTATTCTATGAGCATAGTATGCTTGCATATTCATGCCCAGGGTTAACATAGGTAATTTATACGGGTAGAATATTCTTATCCGTTAGACAGTTATTCCAACCGCTAACTCTACTTACCTATGTATATATATATATATATATATATATATATATATATATATATATATATATATATATATATTCTTTTGTTCTTTTACTTGTTTCAGTCATTTAACTGCGGCCATATTGGAGCACCGTCATTAGTCGAGCAAATCGACCCTAGGACTTATCCTTTGAAAGCCTAGTACTTATTCTATCATTCTCTTTTGCTCAATTGCTAAGTGACGGAGACGTAAACGTACCAGCATCGGTTGTCAAGCGATGGTAGGGGAGCAAACACAGACACACAAACATGTACACATACATACATATATATACGACGGGTATCTTTCAGTTTCCGTCTACCAAATCCACTCACAAGACTTTGGTCGGCTCGAGGCTATAGTAAAAGACACTTGCCAGAAGACACTGAGCCCGGAACCACACAGTCATTCCTGCGCCTGTCTGTATTTCACTTGGGTCGGGATAAAAAATAACAGTCGAGGCCACAGTTTGATGAAATTGTTGATGAGTTGAACAAATTATTGATGCTATTTCTCCGCGGTGACAGTGGTAGTCAGGTACATCTGTTCTAACGATTGTGGAACGGAGAGCAAATATATATCGCATGGGAAAAGTGCTGGTCTTACATAAATCGAAAAATAAACCAAAAGGAACCCATGTCCAGGCTTTCACCCTTGACGGGGACGTTCTGGTGCAGATTGGCTTTAGCTGATGGAGCCATTAGAGATAAATTGTAATGAATATCCTGCTTTATAGCAAGAACCGAAACGTCACGATGTCCTGTTGTATAACAAGAACAGAAACGCCTCAAAGTGAATAACCATCTGTTTGAGGTCTATTAAATATGTAGAAGCACTGAAGGATTAAAGTCGTTTCAATATTTAGTTTGTTTAAACTTCAGCATGTCAAATTGATTTTACCATTTAACTCATCATCTGTGTACAGAGTACAGATCAACAAGGTGGACATTTACGTCAACTGCATGAAAAGATTGTACAAATAATGAAACATGACGGGATTCTAAGAGCTTTGGTAACTTTGGTTCTAAACAGACATTCTTCAGCAACCACATGTAAAACCAAATAGAAAAATAGATTGCTTAGCGTTTAGCAAGTAAAATCCATCCGGATTAGAGGAAACCATCTTGTAATATCACTCTGCTCTTTATTGATGGAAAAGGAAGATCGTGTGTGTATATATATATATATATATATGTACATGTATGTATGTATGTATGTATGTATGAGTTTATGTATGTGCACGTACGCACGCACTCCACAGAGATTCAGTCATTTAGCTGTATTCGGTATGCAAAGTGTGTTATAAGTGTATTTTAATGTTTTCTCCCAGCTGGTCGATCGGAAATATTGCTACTATGGGGGGAAATATTATTGACATAGCTGTCATCAATGTAAATACTTAAAATGTAGGATTCAGCAAAGGAAATATTAAGGTTATTGATTCGTGTCTATCGGTTCACCAATCAATCATCGAACTGCAGATTTGATGACGATCGAAGTGTTAGTGATGATAAAGTCTATTATTACACGGCATGGTGCTGGAGAGATTTTAGTAGAAATTACATACGTTGCTACAGAAATATCAGCTATAAACAATTATGTAAATGACGCTAATGATGATGAAGATGAGAATATTCCTGATGATGCATCGTACTTTCACCTTATATATGAATGGGAATATACGTTGCAATATTTACATATTATTATTATTATTATTATTATTATTATTATTATTATTATTATTATTATTATCATCATCATCATCAATATCATCATCATCATCAACATCATCATCATCGTCATCATCATTATTATTATTATTATTATTATTATTATTATTATTATTATTATTATTATTATTATTATTATTATTATTATTATTATTATCATTAAAGCGGCGAGCTGGCAGAATCGTTAGCACGCCGGGCGAAATGCTTAGTTTTATTTTGCCTGCCACTACGTTCTGAGTTCAAATTCCACAGAGGTCAACTTTGCCTTTCATTCTTTCGGGGTTGATAAATTAAGTAACAGTTAGACGTTGGGGTCTATTTAATTGACTACTCCCCTCCCCCAAAATCTTGGGCCTCCAGCAGAAAATATTATCATCATTATTATTTACTTTTAATCTGCGTGTTACAACCACTCGCTGAGACACACCCAGCGTTCTAGAGCGAGTAAAGGATAAGAGATATTATAGTGTGTCTGAAAGCTTGGGAAGGGCAAGTGTCAGGGGCAGTAAAGAAATATCTTCATGTTATACAACACATACATCTAAATTGGTAGGGTTTTTCTAAGGTTGTGGGCAGCAGTTGTCAACTCAATCTTTTGGATTTCACTGAGACATGGTTCACCTGACATGTTATCTACATGTTTCTGACATCCCTTTCTTGTCATACATGGGGCACCTACAATTTCCAGGTCCTCATATTTGCTTAATTTGTCAAATTCCTTTACGGATATATTTTCATCAGTGGGGACGCTTATATCTATTAGTCTACAAATATTTTCTCCTGTGCCTTTAATGACTATGGCTGGTCGATTAGCCTGGATCGTTCTGTTGAAGTTGAGTGGAAAATCCCAGAGGATAGTGACATTTTTACTTTCAACGACTGGCTCAGGGTGATATTCAGTAATGCTGATTTTGTAGTGTTTAGATATTTTCCAATGTAAATACCGTCTTACCCTATGGTGGCCATTGTGTATTCGTTTGGAATCAGCACAGGACATCCCGAGACGAGAAGGTCTATTGTTTCATCAAATTTATCGCAGAATCTGCATTTAGAGTCAGAACCGTTTTGAAGAACTTTGGCCTGGTAGTTTTTTGTAAGCAAGCTTTGATCATGTGCTACCAACATGAAACCTTCAGTCTCTGCTTTCTGTCCTGAGCCCCTCAGCCACTGATGGGTTGTTGCTTGGTCTACATCAGCATTTCGGCTTGGAAGTATCTACTGTCCACTGTCTACTGATCTGAAGATAATTTCCTCATCCATTTTCTCTTTTAAATAAACCGTTACGAATATATTTCGTGTTGGTGTTTTTAGCATTCTTTTGGCATCTCTCGAGGAATTGATGGTCATGATAGTAAACCTTTGGGAAACAGTGTGTACTTTATCAACAATCTATTATTACAATCAAGATATTTTAGTTTCACATCCCAGTAGGAGATTAAACAGGGACTGGAAATATATTGCGAGGAATGAACGTAACTGACTAAACAACGTTTTCCAAAGCAAACATTATATCATCCTTAAATATATTGGTAGCAGGGTGGGGGGATCTTTACGTTTTGTGTTCAAATTCCGCCAAAATCAATTTTGCCTTTCATACACTCCGGGTCGATAAAATAAATAGCACTTGAGCACTGGGGTCTATGTAATCGCCTTAACCCCCACATCCAATAGAGTGGTGGGGTAACACACTCGGAGCCAATCAAGGAACCGCACAGTACAGGATTAGTAATGGTATGTGTAGTCAACTAACTTAATGGTGGTGGTCGCGGTAGCGGCAGCAGTCGCACCACCATTAACACCTAAGCAATATGTCAGCAAAATTTCAAAAGGCTATAAATATGCTAAATGTTTCTTATTTCTTTATTGCCCAAAATGGGATAAACATAGAGGGGACAAACAATGACAGACAAAGGGATTAAGTCTACCCTAGTGCGTAACTGGTATTTAATTTATCGACCCCGAAAGGATGAAAGGTAAAGTCAACCTCGGCGGAATTTGAACTCAGACTTTTAAGTTCTCTAATGTCACCAAGGTATGCGTTCGATCCTCGCAATTGACACGCTTCTTTCACATCCGCCGACAAACTCAGTTTAAAATACATTAATATGTCCTATTTTCGTGTCTCCGGTTCACATTTATTCTGATAGACGGAAAAACTTGAGGTAGAATAGGTTCCAACAATCTCACTTTTCAATAATATAATTACTTTTTTAGGTTTCGTTGTTGCTTCATGTATGATTTTCTTTGTGTCGTTGTTGGTTTAGCATTATAAGGTTTCACAAAACTGAATCAT
Organism: Octopus bimaculoides; assembly: GCF_046866305.1. NCBI lineage: Eukaryota > Metazoa > Mollusca > Cephalopoda > Octopoda > Octopodidae > Octopus > Octopus bimaculoides. The sequence continues at coordinate 40,450,084 of NC_142943.1, read as the reverse complement.
ATTGAGTGTACATCTTGTTTATTGAATTTTCGTGTAAAGCACCAAAGTATATAGAGATTGTGAATATTGTCTTACGTTGATAATGACATTTAAAACCCATCTTCTGTGTCGAAAGAAAACATAAGGAATGTTTATGCATGAAGTTTTAATATAAGTATTTATGTATAGGCTGAAACAGATATATTCACACATGTCACATATAAAAAGGCAAAAACACACAAAGTAAGTTTACTACTGAGATAGATAGATAGATAGATAGATAGATAGGTAGGTAGATAGATAGGTAGGTAGGTAGGTAGGTAGGTAGATAGATAGATACATACATACATACATACATACATACATACATACATACATACATACATAGACAGGTAGGAAGGTAGATAGGTAGATAGGTAGATAGATAGATAGGTAGGTAGGTAGGTAGATAGATAGATAGATAGATAGATAGATAGATAGATAGATAGCATAGCATAGCATAGCATAGCATAGCATAGCATACGCAAAAAATATGTTGTATAACCCTAACCCTAACCCTAACCCGAGGTTTATTGAAATAGAATGTGTAATCAGTGAAAAAGAAATATCATTTCCAAAGTAGCATCAAGTCTGCTACTGCTGATATTACAACTAAGAGGAAGTTTAATTTGTAAATGGCATGGTTTCTTTTGGCAGACCGTTGCTTACTTTGACACAGTGTACACCTCTCACACTTAAAGGCTTCTGGGAAAAGTTTGCATAGAGTCGCTCAGCAGCTAGATATACAGCTAAATCTCCTTCAAATCTCACCCTAACATCTTCAGTGGATTATGTAGTACTAATATTAACTTACATGAGAAAGATTGATTTGGTCATTCCCCCGAACTGAATGGCATATGTATATATATATATATGCATATATATATATATATATATATATATATATATATATATATATATATATATATATATATATATATATATATACAAAAATAAGAGGAATGACCAGTAAAAGTGGACTCCTATATGCTAGAAATAGATGACGAATCATCTAACCACGAAAAAAAAATGTTCTCAGTAATTTTTTTTTTTCGTGGTTAGATGATTCGGCATCTATTTCTAGCATATAGGAGTCCACTTTTGCTGGTCATTCCTCTTATTTTTGTATGTAACATATTTTTAATCTTGGGATTTTTTTAATATGCTAGACCACTGGGTTTAATTGATTAATATCAATTTCTACCCTCATTAATAAATTATATATATATATATATATATATATATATATATATATATATATATATATATATATATATATATATATATATATATATATATATACATATATATATATATATATATATATATATATATATATATATATATATATATATATATATATATATATATATATGTATGTATGTATGTATGTATGTATGTATGTATGTATTTATATAAGTTCTAAGGTTCTGGTTCTAAGGTTATAGCGGAAAACTTGCTTGGAAGCCCAACCTTCCGAGTTTTTCTACATGGTTTAGAATAATTGAAGGACCGCTGCAATAAGTGTATAGATCTGTGAGGGGAATACGTTGAATGGAATCATAATTAACTGATCGTCTGTATTTTCTTTTACTTACCCAAAGCCAGCAACTTTTTAGAACCTCCTCGTATATATATATATATATATATATATATATATATATATATATATATATATATATATATAAACGAAGTCTGACTTGATGGACAGATTTAGCCTCAGTAGGTGAACAACAACAACACAGTTTGGCGATACAAGACCATCACCACAGATATATTCTAAGAAATAACTATGTTTCCTACAATATGTATAATAAATGAAGACGAATGGTTTATTTTAGTTTCAGTACACCACAGAATATCACACTGCCCTGAACAGTTTACGACAAATGACGTAGCTAAATGTATATATAATCCGACTCATTTAACCTCTTCAGTTTCAAGTATTAAGCTTTACAATATTCATTTGATTCTCCAGTTTGAATATAAAAATGCTATCTGTGTTATAAAGTTCAGGCATTTTGCGTTCATCAGTTTTTAAGACAAAAGAGAGAACATAACAATACTGAAATCAAGTTGGAACCCTTAGATGCTACCTACCAGGGTTGTACCGAGCAAGTTATTAAGGAACATGTCTAGCTTTCTGTTTAGAATTTCTAAAGGGAGAAATTCGTAAATACGTTACAGAAATCACCGGATAAAGCAGCTAAAAGAGCAGTTTCCTTGCAGTTTTCATCGTGTTACTAATCCGATCCTCACTGGCACAAATGGCACTGTAAACCATTGGCTATTAACAACTATATGGAAGCGGAAACTATTCTGCTTCACATCTTGATGTCGAGGAATAGATTCACATGTAACAATCACTTGTGGTATTCTACCCTATGACACTCTGCCAACTCTCTCAGAACGCAAATGTAAAAATAGAAAAAGGTGTTAGAAAATGGATGTAATAATTCTTCACTGTTAGAAAATGCTAAAATTAGGACCTGAAAATATTGTAAGAGAATCCTCATACTGTGTTGGTCATACTTAAGATAGTTGTAAATGCTTTTTAAATTGAATCGCGAATGTATGAAGATAGATAGATAGATAGATAGATAGATAGATAGATACATACATACATACATACATACATATATAGATTGATAGATAGACAGACAGACAGACAGACAGACAGACAGATAGACAGATAGATAGAGAGAGAGGGGTGGTTATCTCTCCTGTCAGTGCATAGATATGTGCTTCTTTGCGACTGAGGGATTTTAACTCTTATTTTTATCTATACAGTGCTGCCCTGCACTATCAGTCACCATGGTTGGTGGAAGTAACTTTCTTTTTATCGTCGGCACAAGGTCTGAAATATTTTTAAAGAGGGATCATGTCGATTACATCGACCCCAGACTGCTATTTATTTTATCGACTACAAAATGATGAACATCCTCGACGAAATTTGAACTCCAAACGTCAAATGAGTAGAAATAACACTTAGTAGGTTGTCCTAACCATCCTGCCAGCTCGCCGCCTCGTATAGTAGAAGTAATATTAATAAAAAATAACTCTTTTGATTACAACAAAAACGTAATACAAAACAGAATCACTACACGTGCACAAGGTACACAAAACTGTGCACTAGTAAAGGTAGTAGTGTTTCAACCCCATACAGAAGTGATATTTTATGTGTAGTTTTCTACGGTTACCTTGAATTATATTCCAGTGAAAGTACTTGATGTAATAAGTGTTCAGCAGAAAAGAAGAGTTGCTTTTAGTGAATTAATATTTATTACATTAACTCTTGTACTTCAATGATAATAAATTCCAAACTAATTTTCCATTCTACTTCTGAATTCCTGGCACGCTTTCAGATATTGTATTCCAACAAACAATGCACTTGATAGAAATTGAACTTTCTTGTCTTATACCATTAGAAACAATGTAGAATACCTATTGGGAAATCTTTTAAATTAATATGCAATGCATGATATGGATCTTGGATAAATGAACAGTGTAGTTTGATAGTGTAGCTTCCAAAGAAATTGATATTATTTGGTGGGAAGGGATATGTAAAGTGCATAGCTCCAAGAAATGTATTCCTACGACTAAAATACAAACACACAGACACATGATATATCAGCATGGGATCACACTCACACACACACACACACACACACACACACACACACACAGAGATATACATAAACACACATATAGATAGATAGATAGATAGATAGATAGATAGATAGATAGATAGATAGATAGATATTCGATTGCATATGTTTATATATTTGCATAACAATAGATGCATTGTTTTTACACACGCATATAATATATACACTTGACATACTTTTTCTACATACATATATATTCGTGTGCTCCTGCTTGCGTCAGAAAGAGAAAGCGAGAGAGAGAGAGAGAGAGAGAGAGAGAGAGAGAGAGAGAGAGAGAGGAGGAGAGAGAGTGGGAGAGAGCAACATCTAAATGTGTGCCTGCATGCAACATCTTCATATATGATTGCATTCATCCAAGATTTTCGGCTCGAAGACTTAAAGAAACAATTTCATGTTTTTGTAATTCATAAGAGAGATTGAATAAAAGATTAGAATTACGAAAACATACATTTGTTTCCATTTTGCTTGTTTTGTTAGTTTGTATGTTTTTGCCCTGTGTGAGTTAGATGTATTTTACAAACACGAAAGAAAAGGAAGGAAGATGCTTGTTTTAAAAGAAACAGAATAATTGATTATATTTTCTAAAGTGGAATGTATTCATGTTATTATCATTATTATTATCATTATTATTATCATTATTATTATTATTATTATTATTATTATTATTATTATTATTATTATTATTATTATTATTATTATTACTATCATCATTATTATTTTTACATGTTATAAAAGATGACTGGAGTTAGATTTTTCGTTTTACTCCAGCTTTGTCTATGAGAAAGTTTATTTTAGTTTCCGCTTAAGTTCCTGTTTGTCTCGGTTATAAATATGTGGCACATGACGGACATACGTGTTTAGTTCTGTATAACACTCAGACCTACACCGTTCACATATTTAAGCTATCCTAATCTCAATCGAATAGATTAATCCGGAATTACACCAGAAAATTTCTATCAATTTATTATTATTATTATTATTATTGTATTTTTCCTTTCAAGAAATGAAACATGACATTATTTCCACCAGTGATAAGAACAATAGAGAAATCTCAAAATTTCTCAAACTATCCATGACAGTAGTTTATCTGTTCTAGAAGCCTTAGATGTGTAACCATAATTCTAACGGCATCGTCGGAACCAAGGGAATATTTTTAACATTAAAAATAATTGTGTCTGTGGAGTTATTGATCCTATTTTAAAGATCCGTGCCGTTCTAATTTTAAGATTTACGAATACACTTGTTCATAAATATTGAGTCAGTCAGCAAAATTTCATTCTGTATGTAAAACATCATTGCAAATGCTCTATTGTACTTTAATATTGGCCTTTATTTTTTTTCTTCACTTTCGCTTTTAACATTACTATTTTTATTCCCACTTGTTTTTCTACGCTTCCTATTATATTTCTCCATTGACTACCTCTCTTCTCATATAACTTCATCGCGTAAGTCTTCCTTCGATATATACTGCCCCTATTTCAAGACTGTCATTCTTACCTCTTTCCCTCTTCGTACAATCTGTTTTTTTTTCTCTTGTATCTATCGAAGTAACCGTCAAATATATTAATCATCGGTGATTAACTCAGCTTCACGTTAAAGTTCGTATTTCGAGGTCACATGACTGTAAACTATACTACATGTTCTCTTCACTTAAATATTATAGGAGAGCATTGTTGTTCGCTTGAAGCATTGTGTATTGTTTGTGAAATATATTGTGTCTTGAATGGCACAACAACGCAGAGTGGACTATAACTGTCATAACAGTTATTATAGTCCACTCTGCAATTTTGTGCCATTTAAGACACGTTATATTTCTTAAATTTTCTAGTCCCCCGATTTATTGTTCATAAATGCGCGCCTACTTAATATTTGATGGAGAAGACTTCTAACATCACTACAGCTACCTCGCTGCTTCTTGTCAGGTGGGTCTTCAGGCAGATCTCATAACATCGGGACTTTAGTTACGTGACCCTAACATCTATTTGTAGTTCCAAGTTAGCTGCGATTGATCAACCCTATTATCACAGAAACTTCACCTGTGACCATCACATACATTCCCTGCATATTAGAACAGATTATTTTTTCTGATCTATGACGGCGCGGATGTGACCTGATGTAGATTTGGATGACCAATAGAAATCTTTTACTATAGCCCCGAGCTGACCCCCGAGCTGTAAGTGAATTTGGTAGACGGAAACTGATAGAAGCTCGTTGTATATATGTATTGGTGTGTGGATTTGTGTTTGTAACCTACCACAGCTTGACAACCAGTGTTGGTTAGCTTACGTCCCCGTAACTTGTACCTCCTCAAAACAGACCTGTAGAATAAGTAAGTACCAGACTTCCAAATATAAGTACTGGGGTAATGTTAGGTAAAAGGTAAAGTTACCTTCTCGAGTCATGCCAACTCATAATGGCTGGCTTCTCGGTTTCATGGTGTATATACTCTCCGCCTGGATGGGTAGCCAGTCCATCGCAGAATAACTCATTTTCGTCAGCTAAGTGGACTAGAGCAACCTGAAATGATGTGTTTTTCTCAAAACCACAACGCGCCGCCTGATCCGGGAAGCGAAACCACAATCTTACGAGCAGGTGTCTATCAGGCTAACCACTAAGTCAAGCGCTTCCACAAGTAGTGGGGTAGATTTATTTGAATAAAACTCTTCAAGGCAGTGCCCCATCATAGCCTCAGTCCAGTGATTAAAACAAGTAAAAATTAAAAGATTAATTATTGCTCACCTCCAGACCATACTTGGAGACTCTTGCAGGAGGATCGAATTTGGATCAAACAGTTTTTAGTAAACTTTATAGTGGAGACATGCCGGTTTCCCCCACTAAGCTTGCGTCTAGCTCGTTAGCTAAATGTTTAGTTCGTAATTTTTTTTTTATTATTGCGTAATTAAAATTAACTTTGACAACTGAGAAAATAGAATATGGACATTATTTCCTAAATACATGTCGTATTTTGATCGGTGGTTTTTGTGAAATCGACTTGATTGTGATGGTTGCTTATGTTGTGATTGACCTACTGTGTTATAGCAACCATGTACGTTGTTGCTGTTGTAAAAGCTACAGTTGTAGTTATAATAGTATTCGTCGTCGTTGTTGTTGTTGTTCTGACTGTAGTCGTTGTAATGGAGGTATTGTTTCGTAGGATTTCTTGTTGTACTTGTTATCGTTGTTACAGTTGTTGTTGTTGTGACTTATTTTGAATTAATTTCCCCAGTAATATCCGCCTAATTCTCAATATTTTATTAAATATTTTCTCCGTCCAGTTAACCTTAATTTCCTGTATTTCAACAGGGACGTTTAGCTAATCAATAAACAAGGTCTTGCATCAGATACGACAACAAAAACATCAACAAGAGCATTAGCAAGTGCTACAATAACAATATCAGCAGAACCAGTAGTTGCAGTACTATAATATCCTATTGTTTTTGAAAATAGCACCAATATTCTTCCCATTATATCTACATTTCTATCATTAGTTGTATCATTTCTTGCTCTCTTTCTTTTTTTTTATCTCTTCTCATTAAACGGTGTTTGTGTGTGTGTGTGTGTGTGTGTGTGTGTGTGTGTGTGTGTGTGTGTGTGTGTGTGTGTGTAAGGTAAAGGAAAGAAAGCTGCAACATGACTGGATACATTTATCATCAAAGTTATTTGAATTGGCGAATCAATGGTGGCGTTTTGGACCTTGTACTACTTCAGAATAGAATGGGAAGAAATCAATGGCGAGGACAAAGTTGAAATAAAATGAAAAAATGCTAAGGTGAAATTGCCTTATTGGGTTGTTTATGTTAACCAGTGATGTTTGTTCACTGACCGGAAGTGATGGGCCAGCTAAGTCAGGTTTTCAAAGATATGTGAAAGCGTATAAGCGGTTTGAATTGCGCGCGCGTGCGTGCGTTATGTGTGTGTGTGTGTGTGTGTGTCTCTATTGTAGTATTTGGCGAAAACTGGAAAAACTCGGTTACGAAATCTGTGGCCCAAAACCGGAACCTATGAAGTTTCAGGTTCCTGATCTCCTGTTCTTGTCAAGTTTGTCCATCATTTTGTTCATTGTCTTCCTGTTTCCTTTGCGATTTCTTAGAAACCACTCTGACAGCGTTTCCGTCCAATTCTTTTCTTTACCGCTTTCAAATCATAATAAAATCAGGATGTTTTCTTTTAGGGTAAGTCCGTGTTGGTTTAGTGTGTGTTCTGTATGTATCTTTGGTTGCGTCTCTGTGTGATATATAATCTTTTGTGATGTGTGTTTTTATGTGCATGAGTGTTTGTGCGTATGAGAGCCGGAACATCGGTGGTTGTGATAGGAAAGTAAGATTGGAGATAAAATATACATCGCTGCTCTACACGAACCCTGGAGTTCTTAGATCCAGTCTGTAAAGCCAAGTCCAGCAGTGAAGGATAGCATGGCGAGTGGTCTGCAGACCCGAAAGAAGGGAAGACAGACACGTCTCTGCCAATGCAGATGGTCAATAAATCGGTCAACCAAATGGTGGCGAGTTTATCATTTACATAACGACATTGCAAGAGAAGCATTTGGAATAATATATGATGCTAGCGGAGGTACAGCTGAAAGAATCAGAAAGAAGTGTTTTCAGTAATTGGTATTGATAGGGAAGAGATAGACGCGACCATGATGCCTGGAACTAGGTATGGGTCCACGGAGTACAAAGAGAGACGAAAGATTTACAAAATGGTACGTTGCGCCTTTGTGGAAACTTTTGAATGAGATCGAGATTAGGAAAGATATGAAGGACAACAGGGGTTGACTGGAAGACGTAAATTAAGTGGGTAAAGATGAGAGGTGGCAAGTGAGGAGAAAAAAGAAGGCTTTTGGAAGTGGAGCAGATGCGAGAAGGGGGCACAGAATTGCTGATACACTGGTTGGCTTAGAATAAGGCAACAGGTTTCACAACTGAATAAAGAGAGGGACCATGTTTGAGGATGGTTCTCAAAACATTGTACAAAGCTGCACAGATGATAGAGAAGGAGGATTTATGAATAAGGAATGGGGAACCTGGTTCCTTTTGGATGATTGCAAATCAAGGTAGAAATGTTGAGTCTAAATACATATGTGTATTTGTGTGTGTACATATATAACTTAAAGTAGTAGGAATTTGCAAATCCAGGCAGACATCTTGTAAGCTCTCTGCAGCTATCCATTCATGGCCAACTATTCCGATCAATAGGATTCCACAAGATCTGAATGGAATTTACATCCGCGATTGTACTCTTAGTTACATTAATATATGTGTATGTGTGTGTAGAGAGAGAGAGACAGGGGGAGGCAGAGAGAGACAGGAGGAGGCAGAGAGAGACAGGGGGAGGCAGAGAGAGACAGGGGGAGGCAGAGAGAGACAGGGGGAGGCAGAGAGAGACCGGCGTTCTCTTAGATTTATTTTGTTAACACGTCTAATACCGATTCAGGATCCCAGACTGGATTCCCCCAGTTCCCCACGTACAACTAATAATATAACATCGAAAGTTTTCTCTTCTTTCTTTATCATTCACTTTTTCTCCACGAACATACGCATGCACACACACACACATACACACACACATTTTACATACATCCATACATACGATACATACATACACACACACACACATATATATATTATGATTGACCGTTGACTGAACACTATTCAATTCTTTTTCTCCGTGTTTTTCTCCTTGTCTCCGTATTCTTTCTGTTGAAGAGCGTAGCTCGAAACGTCAAAGACTTTCCGTATTCCCGAGCGTCATACTAATATATACTTTTGTTATTTACACCACCTGTCCTCGTCTGTTGTTATTATTTGTATATTCTCCCATATATATATATATATATATATATATATATATATATATATATATATATATATACACTCACGCACACACACACAATAACGTACAAACACACATATACACACATACATATGGAATTGTATATGTGTGTGAATATGTATGCCTTCGTGACTGCATGTGTAAGTGTGTTTTTGTCTGGGTGCGTGTGTTTATGTATATGTGAACATAGACACATAAATAAAATCTATGAATGACAGTCTTTATATTGTTGTAATTGATATACTGAACGCTATAGACAAAGAACTGGAGGAAGCAAGACGTTCTCTCATAAACAATGTCACCCGCAGGGATAGCTCTTTATATGAATAACGTATACACCGCACTGATCAGTCTGTTATTTTTTTTTCATTTTCCTTTGTAATGTAATTATTACCTATTACTCTGTGCTCTTCACAATATCTACAATATCCAATATTGCTTAATATAAAATAATATAAAAAATGACATATTTCATTACGTGTATATGTATTATGTTTCTGCGTGTAAAGCAGCAGCCGCAAACGTTCACCTCTTTTGTTTTATCCGAATCGAAATCCAAATCATTTCTGAAACGTTTCCAATTCTATCGTTTTAATCGCTAATGTCAGTTGAAGTAAGGTTATAAAATATTAGTTATTTTATGTGTTGTCATTGAGTCCAGTATCGCACAAACCGGGACACATATTCCACCGAATGAGAGTGGAGCAATATTTTTAGAGGCAACGGCGTGATTTGTATATTCAAGAAGACGTCATTGATTACCAGTTTTTCATGATGAATCTGTCTCTACTTGATGCATCTATACCCTCTGTAGGAGCTACATAAATAGAGCAAATTCAACTATTTCTCAGTAAACTGAAAACAATAATGGACGTCTTTTATCGATTTCCCAAACTTTTGAGGTTCTCATCAGCGGTGTCTACATCACTCTGACCAATCCCAGAGAAATTAGCAGCCTGTCTGTTTATATAATCCACGAAAGCAGTAGTTCCAGTTCTCTGTAAATATTAATTGGCATAACGTAAGCATTTAACACTTTATCTAATACCAGCGGCCTGTCAACGAGATCTTAGTTCACTCAGTATTAAGGAACACATCTTTCACATTGGATTTGTAATGCCATTTTTATTCGATACTATACGATATGTAGGCCATCCATGCTCAAATAAGCTACAAACTATATCGAAAATTATGGGCCATGATTGAGAGAATTAAAAGTTGCGCATCAATGGTTCAGCCCTATTCGTCCTTGAGTAAGCAGATCAGATGTCTGATAAAAGGCGTTTTAACACTGTAATCCTGTCTTTCATATGCATACACTACATCTATATAATACATAATGTATGTTTATGCGCATGTGTGTATATATGTGTGTGCATCACACAGAGAATACACTATAATATAATTTTATGTTAATAAATATGGAGTTAATATCGTTTATAAATATGAAGTTAATCTGCGATTAACAGCAAATAGAGGAAATAGAAGATACTAAATAACGAGTAATTATAGACTAAAAATGTTGATCCATGTTTAAGTTGAAACATCTATTGGGGGCTGTTCTGGACTTCTTAACTTCTCTCTCTCTCTCTCTCTCTCTCTCTCTCTCTCTCTCTCTCTCTCTCTCTCTCTCTCTCTCTCTCTCTCTCTCTCTTTCTCTCTGACTCAGAGTCGGGCTTTACTCCCTATTTCAACAGTCCGAATCTCTACAGCATCCGTGATTTTGTTAAGACTTGTGTATTTGTACCTCCTTTTTTTTTTTTAACTAACATTATCTGTATTACAACACTGTAGTGGTCAACGATGCCTCGAACAAGTATGCCACTGTTGATACGTGATAATTCTCGCTCTCTGGCTCCAGTATATATATATATATATATATATATATATATATATATATATATATATATATATATATATATATATATATATATATATATATATATATATATATATATATATATATATATATACCTAACTGACAGGATACAGCGAATGCCAGATACACAAACAGAGGAGAAAGCAAAGTATAAGAAAATTATACAAATCTGATTCATATCAGATTTTTATCATTCAACTACGACCATTGGACAGTTAATTTATTAAACACTCCCTATCTGCTAATCAGTACAAAAACACACAAGTAGGATACAGCTTAGACAATATATTAACGGAGAGCAACCGAACTATTTAAAAACCAATACTATTCATACTATATACATGATGTATGAAACACAATAATGCATTGTATACATAGGAACGGAGGTTAGCTTGAAACCAAACTCGGGTATGTTTGTGTGTGTGTGTGTGTGTGTACCCACGTGCGTGTGCATGTGTATGTGTGTGTATATAGGTATGTATAAACACGCACAAATATAGGCCTATATCGGTGTATATGTATGTATATATATATATATATATATATATATATATATATGGGAGAATGTACGAAAAAAACAACAACAGACGAGGACAGGTGGTGTAAACAACAAAAGGATGTATTAGTATGACGCTCGGGAATACGGAAAGTCTTTGACATTTCGAGCTACGCTCTTCAACAGAAAGAATACGGAGACAAGGAGAAAAACACGGAGAAAAAAAATTGAATAGTGTCCAGTCAGCGGTCAATCATAGTAATGGCTAATCATTGTAATGGCTGACCGGAAGTTAGAGTTTTTTTTTTCACAGAAGAGCTAAGAAAAGGGGGAGAAAGAACGGTGATCGAAGAACGAGGGGCTGTATGTGTGGGAGATAGAATGCTGGTGATCTTGACGTATGTGTGTGTGAAAATGGGGAAGGGAGAAAGGAGTTGGTCAGTTGTAGTGTGTGCGTGGTGTGATGTGAGGGTGTTGGTGTGATGTGATGTGAGGGTGTTGGGAGGTGGGGAAGGCATGGGTGGAGTGTGGGTTAGGCTGAGGGTGGGGGTAGAGGTAGGTGTGGGGTGGGTAGGGGTGGGGTGGTGGGTGTAATGAATTGGATGGGGTGGAGTGGGAAGGTAGAGTAGGAGTATGTTGGAGTGTGGTGGGATGAGCTTATGAGGGGGTGTTGACGATGAAGGGGAAGGGGAAGGTGGATGTAAGAAAGGGGGAAGGTGGGTATGGGAGGGGAGAGAAAGAGAGGAAGAGAGGAGAGAGGGTGGGTATAAGAGAGGGAAGGTGGATGTAAGAGAGGGGGAAGGTGGGAATGGGAGGGGGAGAAAGAGAGGAAGAGAAAGAGAGTGAGAGAGAAAGAGAGTGAGAGAGAAGAGAGTGAGAGAGAGGGAAAGAGAGAATAGAGTGCGAGAGAGGGAAAGAGAGAAGAAAAGAGAGAAGAGAGTGAGAGAGTAAGAGAGTAAGGGTGAGAGAGTAAGAGAGTAAGAGTGTAGAGAGTAAGAGTGAGAGAGAGTGAGAGTGTAAGAGTGTAGAGAGTAAGAGTGAGAGAGGGGGAGTACGAGAGAAGAGAGTGAGAGAGAGTAAGAGAGAGGAGAGAAAGAGTAGGGGTGAAGAGAAGTGGGAGTGAAGAGAAGTAGGAAGAGAAGTAGGAGTGAAGAGAAGTAGGAGTGAAGAGAAGTAGGAATGAAGAGAGGTGGGAGTGAAGAGAAGTAGGAGTGAAGAGAGGTGAAGAGACGTACAAAGAAGTAGGAGTCCGAGCAGGAGGGGGAGGTGGGGGAGGGGGAGAGATGGGTGGTAGGAGGGAGGGTGGGGGAGAGAGGCAGTGGGAGGGGATTAGATGAAATATATATATATATATATACACATGCATATATATATATATATCTATATATATATATATATATATATACACATGCATATATATATATAAACATACATACAAACATTATACGCAGAAGTGGCTGTGTGGTAAGTAGCTTGCTTACCAACCACATGGTTCCGGGTTCAGTGCCACTGCGTGACACCTTGGGCAAGTGTCTTCTACTATACCCTCGGGCCGACCAAAGCCTTGTGAGTGGATTTGGTAGACAGAAACTGAAAGAAGCCTGTCGTATATATGTGTGTATGTGTGTGTAGATGTTTGTGTGTCTGTGTTTGTCCACCAACATCGCTTGACAACCGATGATGGTGTATTTACGTCCCCGTAACTTAGCGGTTCGGCAAAAGAGGCCGATAGAATAAGTACTAGGCTTACAAAGAATAAGTCCTGGGGTCGATTAGCTCGACTAAAAGGCGGTGCTCCAATCAAATGACTGAAACAAGTAAAAGAGTAAAAGAGTAAAGAGTATATATGTATATATATATACATGCATATATATATAAAAACATACATAAAAACATTATACACAGATCTATATGCGTGTGTGCGTGTACGCGTGAATGTATATACAGACATAAATAAGCATGCTATTAAAAAGTATGAAGTGTCTTTTTAAATTGCTAACTACTAAAACATGACCAAACTGGTCGTGACCTTTCTACAAGCTGTGTTGTTTACTCAACTTATTTTCCAGTTACAAAGTGTTTAAAAAAAAATGGACGTCTTTTGTCTGAAAGCTTTCATTAGCTTTTCCGTTGGTTTCAGTTATTTATTTATTTATTTGTTTTTTCTTCGTATCAAACTATAGAAAAGTCTCAACGGTAAATTGGAAACTTCTGTGTAAATATTCTGGTTTAATTCTGCAATAATTAGTTATCATTATACATATATATATATATATATATATATATATATATATATATATATATATATATATCAGAAAGAGAAAGAGGGGGAGACAAAAAGAGAAAGAGAGAGGTCAGGGGTACATAAAATTCGAACAAATTATCAGATATAGATTCGTGTAGTTGTTGATAATGCTTTAAATACGAAACCAATTCGAAAAGTATATTGAACACACAAGCACATACATAGATATATGTTTATTATATATATATATATATATATATATATATATATAGAGAGAGAGAGAGAGAGAGAGAGAGAGAGAGGGAGAGAGAAAGGGAGAGATACATACGTATATATACATATAAATACATACACACACATATATATATATACATATACACATACACACACATACACACACATACACACACATATATATATGAATACATGTACATGTGTGTGTGTGTGTACGTGCGTGCGTGTGTGTGTTTATTAAAATCTGCTTATTGACTATACAGATTAAACCTATAAATAAAACAATATATCTGCCTTTCGCCTTCACCTTGCAATTAGAAAAGTGTCTCCAACTTTGCAACACGTCTTCAACAGCTGAGTGCAGATATCGTATCGAGTTTTCCTCCATCTCATTCATATTCTGGAATTTGCGAAGTTTACAGACTGACTTCAGCTTTGACCTTTCTTCAGAGTCTCCAAAATACATAGAGAAGACGAAGAGAAGCAGAGCGTTATTGTGAAACAGAAGACCGGTCGGAATGATTGACAAAGATTGGATTCTGCGAAATATAACCATGGTGCCTGATGGTAGAAAATGGTGCAGTAGCAGAATTCCTGTTAGAATCGGTATTTAGAAAATTCTAGATGATAGCTTTCATAAAAGACACAGGATAGGAAATTATACGTGAATGATATATGTTGTGCATGCGTCTATATGATGTGTATGTTTACATATGAGTGTATATCAGTGCTTCACTCATAATGTAGTAAATCTTTACTCAGCAATATCATTCTTTATTGTTTTCGTTTTCAGAATGTTACACTGAGATTGATATTTTCCAGAAGTTTAAGAATTAACATAATCTCTATAAGGAGATTGTAACTAGTCGATCCCTAACCTTTGGTCAAACGTTTGAGGTTACAAAACAATATCCTCAACGAGATTAGATATATAATTTAGTGTTATGGAATGAGATACCTACACAATTCTTTGAAGAATGGATATTTCTAAAATACTAACAGGCATATTTCGAGATGGTCTATTGTAAAGTCAACAAAATATCTATTGACTTAATAGATATACTAAGCCAATAAATTAGTGGGGAAAAAAGATGTTTTAGGTCAATAGTTACGTTGTATTATCTCTGAATATATGTTGGTATAATAATGCAAGCTATTTAAACACATATTTACATTCATACTTGTAGATCTAGTGAAAGGATATAAGCATTGTTAACTCTGAGCAGGGATGGCGTCAAGCATCAGCTTATTATTATTATTATTATTATTATTATTATTATTATTATTATTATTATTATTATTATTATTATTAGCGTGGCGGAAGCTCTGAGCACACTGGGAAGAATGCTTAGCGGTAATTCGTCTGTCTTCACGATCTGAGTTCAAATTCCACCAAGGTCGACTTTGCCTTGCATCCTTCGGGTTCGATAAATTATCAGTGAAGCACTGGGATCGATGTAACCGATTGGTCCCCTCCCATAAAATTTCAAGCTTTGTACCTTTAGCAGAAATGATTATTAATAAAGCGGTGAGCTAGCAGAATCATTAGCACGTGAGGCGAAATGCATTGCAGCATTTCATCCATCTTTATGTTGTGATTTCAAAATCCAACGAGGTCGACATTGCCTTTTATCTTTTCCGGGTTGATAAAATAAGTTCCTGTTGAGCACAGTGGTAGATGCGATCGACTGGCCACTTTCCCCAAAATTGCCGACCTTGTGTCAAAATTTGAAGTCGTTATTATTATTATTATTATTATTATTATTATTATTATTATTATCATTATTATTATTATCAGTAGTAGTAGTAGTAGTAGTAGTAGTAGTAGTAGTAGTAGTAGTAGTATTGCAGTAAACTGGCAGAATCATTAGCACGCCAGACAAAATGCTTAGCAGTATTTTCTTTGTCGTTGCATTCTGGGTAAATTCCGCCAGATTCGGCTTTGTCATTCATTTCTTCGAGTTCGATAAAATAAGTTCCAGTTAAGTACTGGGGTAGAGGTAATTAAATTGCCCCATCTCTTAAAAAATATTCCGGCATTGTGTCTGTTGTAGAATAGATTATTCTCAATATTATTGAGGACGCTGGGCTTGTAGAATATTTTAGAGCGTCAGAAATAATGCTTTACGGCATTTCCTCCGACTCGTTAGGTTCAGAGTTCAAATTCCGCCGACGTCGACTTTACTCCTCATCATTTAGGATTTAATGAAATAACTGCATGTATTGTACTGGAGTTGATGTAATCAACTTGCCTCCTCTTCTCAAAGTTGCTGATCTTGTGCTAAAATGGG
Source organism: Octopus bimaculoides (assembly GCF_046866305.1). Classification (NCBI taxonomy): domain Eukaryota; kingdom Metazoa; phylum Mollusca; class Cephalopoda; order Octopoda; family Octopodidae; genus Octopus; species Octopus bimaculoides. Next base: position 40,433,421 of record NC_142943.1, on the reverse strand, counting down.
AAAGAATTATTAATACTTGAAAGATAGCTTCATAAATACATTTAGTATAAGATTACGTACGAGGAGCAATTTCCACCGATGTCAGACCACATTTGAAATGGCGATGCCAGTGTTTAACTATGTTGTATGATGATGCATTGTCACCATAAACTTCTTTCATCTCATCGAATGTCTCTTTTGGTGTACGACCTTTAAAGTATAAGAACATGATCACTGATCTGCATTCAACTTTCTCTATTATAACACCTTAGTCCACTTCAGCAGCCGTAAAAAAAACGAATATTAGTGGAAAGCTGCAATTTACAATATGGCATGAATGATTATACATGTACAAGTTCCATTTCCTGCAATAACCGGAATGGGTCAGTGGAAATCTTTAATGAACACCCCACGTATATATGTATGCACATTAATGTTTATGTACTATGTAACTCTACATAAAGCAAAGATTGTATTTGAGAATTACTAACAAAAAATCAGAAGTGTAATGCATTCATTTTATATACAAAGTTTGTATATAAAAAGTTTCACAATCAATCTTTCCTTGTAAAACTAAATAGACAAATAGACAGCTAAATAAACAAACAGGTAGGTCGGTAGACTGATGGACAGATAGAAAGATAAATAGATGGCCAAGTAGATAGATAGCTAGTTAAATAGACGGTCAGACAGACAGACAGACGGACAGATTGATAGGTAGACGGATGGACGGACAGCTCGATAAACAGACAGAGGGTAATTAAGAGGTATACAGACAAATAGATAAATAGAGTACTGTTCCGTTATTGGAGAGATCAACGAAATGTATTTCATCCAATGAGAGATAATTATCATTTAATATACATTGGATTTAAATACGAACTACTGCTAATTTCATACCGCTGAAAATACAATGATCAGACATGCTAGTATAACGTGCTGTATATGTTTTGAAAATATTAAAAAAAAACTATAGGGTTGCTCTTTATACACACATACACACACACATTTTTCCAAGATAGGCCTCCATGCTAACTGATTGATCATATTAACGTGTAACAACGTGAGCCAATTGAATGTGTGTTTTTGTTTGCGTGTTCATAATTCCATACGAACTCGTATAAACCAAATTTAATATTGATATTCCATGACTGCCGTGTATTATCATTCTTTACAGACATGAAACGATTTACTGATACGATTAGTCTACTCTACCACCTTTCAACTTACACAGTCTTAGGGTAGCAATGTATATGTTCGTTAATATACTGTAGTAGTGTATTTAATTTTAGGAAATTGGTCACGATGACAAAGATTGTATATCGTAATAAATACTTCAACTTTCCACATCCAATTACCATTTCTCAAGTAACCTTGGATTCCTACCCAGCAGGGGACTTTACATTTCTTTTACTTTAAAATCATTTCAGTTACCTTATAGCTATTTACAATTTTAATTTGTTAGATATGGATACTATATATGTAAGTAATATATACACAAACGAGATTTACCCGAGTGAACGGTCAAATGAAAGGAAGTGGTACTCAAAGCATATCTGATAACAGCTTCAGTCAGATCCATGCAGTTTAGCTTCGTAGGCGCGTTGAACGAACCTATCTTGTCAGGCATATAGAATTTTGTAAGCTCGTAGAATGAACCTAAATTGAATGGTGCTGGGTCAAACTGTTAGTAAATAGTGTGTGTGTGTGTGTGTGTGTGTGTGTGTGTGTGTGTGTGTGTGTGTGTGTGTGTGTGTGTGTGTGTGTGTGTGTGCGTGTGTGTGTGTGTATGTGTGTGTGTGTGTGTATAAAATCACAATACACCACTGGTGATATTCTGGACATTTAAGAAAGTTTAGGTCAGGGAAAATACATCTAGCTAAAAGTTTATAGAATTATTTCCTGAGTTCAGTTACTGTGACATGTGAAGAGTTTCATTCTCTTCAGGTGAGCATGAAAGATGAAAACTAGACAGTTGACACCTCATCGCAAAGTGGAGGTGTAGCTGTGTCATAGGATGTTTCCTACCCTGCCACGTTGTCCTGGATTCAGTCCCACTGCGTGGTACCTTGGCCTAGTATCTGCTACTATAGCCTCTGATCGACTAAAGCTTTAAGAGTGTATTTGCTAAACGGCAACTGAAAGACGGTTCATCGTGTATATGTGTATATGTGTGTGCGTTCTATATTTATCACCCATCACTGCTTGGTATAGTGTGTTGGTGTCCTCACGTCTCTGCAACCTGACGGTTTGACAAAATAGTGTGTTAAAGTAGTCGGCTTTAAAAAAGTACTAGGTTTTATCCCTTTGACTAAAATTCAAGGCAGTGCCCCAGCATAGCTTCAGTCTGATGACTGTAAAAGAAGACTGTTGAAACCGCTTTACAAGCTAGTGATAGTCCTGTTTTTTAACCTAACTTCACCAATGACACTAAAGAAATACTTATTTAGCATAATAAATATACTATTTCGTATACATCTTTATTGATAACTCATGTTATACTGTCATGATAATTCATGTTATACGGTTACGATAATTAAAATTAAATATGTGTGTGTCTATGTGTGTTTAAAGGCTTTTGTATGACTAATTTAGTACAATGTTTGATATTAAATGTATGATGTTGATACAGTCATGTTGGTTGTTATTTAGAATTCTACGAGTTATTTAAAATAATTACATTTCTCTGGACTATGTTATTTAAAATTTTGTTTTCTTTTATTTTCAGAATAATTACAACAAAGGTTCAACGTTCGTCAAACAATATGGACCAATAAACAAGGAATTTACCAGTAATATCAACGTTCTCCTACACATATATAAGAAATCAAAGGAATTCACCAACTTACGTCAGATAAAACATAAAATGTAGACAACTAAGACGAAATCGACGACAAAAATCAGTGAAATTCTAAAATTATTTGTCTTTTGTGAATATATCGTGATTTAATGAGATATAAGAAACATTCACAGCATTTTTATGAGAGTTTACCAAATTTTACGAGAGTTCACCAGATTGCATAAAAGCTCACGGGATTTTACCAAACTTCACGAAATTTTACAATATTTCACGAGATTTTGCAAGAGTTCACGAGAGTTTCCTCAGTTAATCATCTAATATCAACACAATGGGTGATATGGTCAGTAGCTGTTTAAAAACTGTCGGTCTTGAACCAGTTGAGGCGAAATCGGTGCAGTATAACCGGAAACGGAAGCAAAGTGTTCAAGTAACTGAATATATGAAAACGAAACGCCACAACGAACTCGAGAAATACTACCGTGATAAGTATGCTCCTCGACGGCAGTCGTCGCCTTGTATCGACCAATTAACACTTGACATTCCTGTACCCACAGAGCAGGTACGGAGGTCTTCGATGAACTTCTAAGAATAAAAAAAGGATATTTTGTATGTTCACCTTGGAACAAGTGACACAAAGTTTTGTGAGCAATGTTAATTGATGAAGAAGCTCCAGTCACTGTTTTCGTTTTGTTTGGAAACAAGTGTTAAATTTTGGTCGAAAATCTCTCGTCATTGAGCATATACTTTCACCTCGAGTAATGACCGTCAAGAAATAGCAAAAGTATATTCAAATATGCATATGTTCATATAATAACGCATACGTTTATATACATTCATACACATAGAAATATACATACATCTACATATGTACATTATATATATTTATATATAATATATATATATATATATATATATATATATATATATATATATATATGATATATATTTATATATATATAAATTGTCAAAATATGTGTATTTAATACTGATGCACAATACAATCTTTCAAAGTAACACCCAAAAGAATCAACATTTACTATTATCATACACACCATATATATATATATGTATATATATATATATATATATATATATATATATATATATGTATGTATGTATGTATGTATATACAAAAGCATATCTCTTAATGTAGATTATATACATGTATATGAGTGCATATATCAAATAGCATTTTACATTGTCATACGAAAGGCTTCCTATCTGTTTGTAATCTCAATTCTTTCAATCGGTGACGAATCAAAATTAATAAATATTAAGAAATTGGAAGAATCTGAAAATTTTCAGAAAGTAACAATCTTTCTAAAATCCTTTATTGAATATATTGAAAAAAATTGAAAAATGATTGTTATTGGCCTTCAGATTTCATTGTTATCTCGGTATTAATATTGCTGTTATATTTGATTGTTTTCGTTATATTGTTTTTGTAATAGTTAAGCAATTATTGTTTCAAAAAAAAAAAAACACTTATGGAGGGGAAAATAAAACGAAACCTAGACTTGGTTATTAAAATTCTATTGTTTATACTTAACATCATGATATTTTTCATTGGGTCTTGTTTGAATTTATTTTCTGCATACAGAATGAAGACCAGAATACATTTCCTTTTAGTTTTCGTTTTCCTCTTACTTTTTCAAAACAATATCGAACGAATTCCATGAAATATCTAATGTGCAAGGCTCAAGCTAAAACTGGGGAAGGGGTTTAGTTAACATTCCTGGAAATAGATAATCTTTATTGCATAAATATAACATAACTTAATTGAATTAGTAGACAAATTAGTAGAATGTTATACATTTTAATTTACTAAATCAGAATTATTCGATCAAAAACCTTAAATTCTTTTTTAAATATGCATATTAAATATGTCAAACATATATATAATAAATAAAAATTGCATAGATTTTTGAGAAATAAATATATACATACACACATACATACATACATACATACATATATAATATTCTCTTTTTGCTGCTAAATTATATTGACACATGTAAGTAAATGGAGGAAACTGTTACCTACATACCAATATGTTCATTAAAATACCAATTTTAAAATATTTCATCTATGAAATACTTCACACGTAATTAACTACTGGCTGTTAAGGTGAAACATATTTTTATATATAGAGAAAAATATCATACGGATCTATTTAAATATATAGAAGTGAAATATTGAGATATTAACATCAGACATAATTCAGTAATGATGTTTTTCTTGTTTCCATTATCAGAAACGTCCCTCATACTGTTATGACTAATTAGTTCCATAAAGAACCACCGTCAATAAAATGGAGTTATTTTTCACTAAATAAATTGAGGTGCTAAACTAGGATATTTCAATATGTGCGTGAGTGTAAAAGCGTGTAAGTGTGTATGAGTGAGATTTGATGTCAGTTAGGCTGTATTGGAGAGTTATATGTGAGCGTTGTGTGCGTGTATGTGTGTGTATGTGTGTATGTATGTGTGTGTGTGTGTGTGTGTGTGTGTGTGTGTGTGTGTGTGTGTGCATGCGTGTGGGTGTGTGAATGCTAATAGATGCAAGCTAATATGGAAGTACGCCGTTTGAATAGGCTGTTTATTTCTAAACATTTAACTCATTATTTTTAGTAAGAAATAAAACCAAACGTTATTTTTACAGCTTAAGTCTACGATATAAATATCATAAATATATAAACACACACGCACGCACACATTCGTGCATACACATACATGTATATATACATATATATGCATGCAGATGTGTACATATATACTTTTATATACATGTGTATATGCTTATGCTTATCTATATATATATGCATGTATATACATAAATATATATGTACAAATATATAAATGCATATATTGTAAAAAAATATATCAACATACGCGTGTATGCATATATATATACACGTAGTAAAATACTGGGAACCTTACTATCCAAAGTTATAGACATATTGCTCTAATATTTCACAAAGAAGATAATGTAAATTGCTATATATTGTTTAAATCAGTTTTCATTGCAATAGTAGGGAGGCCGAAATTTCATATTAGAATTTGTTCCATATTTTTCCCAATATGTCAGTAGAATAATCATATATATATATATATATATATATATATATATATATATATATATATATATATATATAGTAAGAATGTGTATATGTATGCATCACTATTTTGTATATAATAATTATGATTAGCATTCCAATAAAGAAATAGATATTTTTCAGTATATTAACACTAACACTTATTGACAATTTAATAAGTATATTTGTTTACAAACATTCTTTTGATCGCTTCAAAATATCAATAGTATCTTAGATCAAGTTAAATAAGCAACTTTTAAGTTTATTTCTATTGTTGAAATATTCTACAAATCAAATATCTTCTGTGTAAATGTATAAAATAGTCTGGAATTAATACTACTTTATCAAATAATATTATATTTTGTTTATTTGATCATTATATATTTCAAATAAGCAAGGATCGCCATTACCTTTCCTGAAAATATGAAACAAGATATCTTGATATATTTTTATGGCGATTCACTGTGGTTCATATCTTCGTTTATTTGGTTCATTTGTGTGTGTCACACAATCTAACATGGGTTGTAATTATTTGTGGTAGATTTACCTGGTTCATTTTCACATTTCTTTTATATATTTATGCTATCACGCATTATATCCATTATCAATTATTATAAACACGGTTTTACCCAACTATAAATCATAGTGAATGCTGGGCTTTTTCGTTAAGTTCAAATAAATGATAGTAATAATAATAAATAATAATACAAATCTATGTAACAGAAGTTCCTTCCATGAGATAAAACTGTCCAGTTTATATTCACGTGTTATCACCTAACAAAGAACACGTACAAAAATACTATTTGAACGAATATACATTCAATTCATTAAAATAAATTATATATACATACATATATATATATATATATATAATTCATTAAAACAAATTATATATATATAGTATCTTAGTTGTATTTCCAAAATAGATCATCGACTTGAAAATTTGGGAATATTTTATACATATTTCCATACTTTTAATACAAAAGCAACAAAGGAACTGCATTTCTGAGGCCATATGGAACTATTTTAAATGAATTCTTCATAGCAGCTACTGTTCATATTGCTACATTTGTAGACAAGATATAATTCCATACCTATTTATTCCATTTAGAAACTATAAATGAAAACATAAAAATCTTCCAGTTAGGCAATATTAGTTAGTTTAAATAAAATCAATTCTATATTCAACAAAATACTTTATTTTTACAAAAGCGAAATAATATTTTATGATTATTCGTCGGTTATTCAGAATTCTAAAATGATCTACAAAATATTTTAACAGATAATCATATAAGTCATTATTGATAATGACAATCTATATTTTATTTTTATCGAAAACTTAAAAATCATGAAGTAAAGAATTTAGAGAAAGTTTGAAATTTTGCCCATATTTTTAATCAGCTGAATATATACATACATACACTCTTATGTATATGTATAAATGTCTATAAGTGTGTAATATTGTATGTATGCATATATGTATTTCCGTTAGAGATGGTTGTTACTGTCGACTATTGTTGTAAATTACTGTATAATATATCTTTGTATAATATGTCTGTGTATGAATGCGTGTAAATGCCAAGGCATTTGTGGTGCTTTCTATTTACTACATGTATTCCGTGTATTGTGTTTCTTTCCAGCCAAACAACAATACGGTGAAGTTGTCTTCCGATATCTTCATACAATGTACATTCATACTTTGCTCAAAATTAATAGTATCCAAAAAATATTAGTAAAACATGTTAATATTCATCAGATATTTTAAGATCTGTCCTTGTTATTGTAATTACTATCACGTTTTGTCCGTGTATTATTTGTGAACACAGTAAAATAAAAGGAAAAAATAATGATATACATGTGCAAATATGTACATATAGATACACACACACACACACATATATATATATATATATATATATATATATATATATATATATATATATATATATAAATATATATATATATATATATATATATATATATATATATATATTGTTTTATGTTGCTAACAAAATAAAGAAAACTTAATACATGTAGTGGAGTTTATATTTATTGGTGACAAGAACATATTCATTCTCTTCGTGGATACGTAAAGTTTCGCGCTGCGAACGATTTTTCAAGCAATAACGGGGAAAATGTTTGCAATTACTCCACTTCACCTACATGCTATTTGCAGATCACACTTAACGAGAAATACCGTGTACCAACCGAGTGAATGATCAGCTCTTTCTCATAATTTGATATGTATGTGTACGTATATAAATAAATAAATAAATATATATATATATATATATATATATATATATATATATATATATATATATATATATATATATATATATATATATATATATATAAATTAACAAACTAAGGAAAATAATTCCTTCAAAGGAGTATGCGAAACATTCAATTCACTAGTACGTCAGTTGAATATCATATAATTATGGGTATAATGGAAATTACAAAGATAAAACTAATTAGAGATACAATTGACAGTCCAATAATTTATTTATATTATAATATAACATAATAAGCTATGAACATAATATGACATAATATAACATAGCATAAACAATTGTTAAAACATCAGAAGGCCAACAATTTGTTGCGATTTATATATACATTTTTTTAATATATAAACAATTCCCATATATGTAAGCTTCATCAGAGCCAGAGTTTAAAGATAGACGAAATTCCATGTGAAAAGACGGCTGGATTGTAAAAGTATCCAGCCGTCCATTCACACAGAATTTCGTCGAAACAATTTAAGTCGAAACAAACTGTTGGCCTTTTCATGTGATAATAATTCTATATGTTATCTCATACTATGTTATATTATAAAATAAATAAATTATTGGATTGTCAATTGTATCTCTCTGTTTAATTTTATCTTAATATATATACATATATATATATGTATGTATATATATATATATATGTATATATGTATATATATACACACACACATATATATATATATATATATATATATATATATATATATATATATATATATACATGTCAATATATATATATATGTGTGGACATGTATATATATGCATATAATATAATATAGGATAAATTCTTTATAAGAATTTATCAAGTAGTCAGCGTGAAAAAAACCTCATAATGAAAATATAACGAAAAATTTCGTAATGAAAAAATTCATCGTTTCTTCATAGATATATTTAATTATATATAAAGGGCATTAACTGTGTATTAATACCTCACGCTATCGAGGGACTAAATAAGTAAAAAAAACTACCAAAAATAAGCAACATATTTACCGAAAGCGAGGGAATGCAGCTTTTCAAAATTTATCTCTTAAAAACATTTAACTCAACTGTAGACCACTGGTTTCTCAATCAAATACAGAAAAAACTGCGAAGTAACCTGTATTCTTTTGTTCATCACTACACGTATGGTTGTACTTATTTTTGGTAGTTTTTTTTACTTATTTAGTCCCTCGATAGCGTGAGGCATTAATATACAGTTAATGCCCTTTATATATAATTATATATGCATATATATATGTATATATATATATGCATATGTACATATCAAGTGACGAGAAAGTGCTGTATATATATCATAAATACGCTTGTTGTGCGTACACATATACTTAGATATTCAAATGTGTGTGCGTGCCTATGTGTGTGTGTGTGTGTGTGTGTGTGTGTGTGTGTGCGTGTGTGTGTGTGTATGTGTTGATAATAATGAAAATTTCCTGGAAAGTATAGCGGATACTAACTACCCAAAACAGACCGTTATCGGAAGCCGGGGTCGGATATAGATCACAGTAAGCGTCATTGACATTAAACATTCTTTTGGTCCGACATTCAGTATTGAACTCTATATTTTACTCTGTATGATCGATTATTTTGTTTATATCTAAATTCACCCCACCACACACACACACATAAACACACACACACACACACACACACACACTCACACACACACACAAATACACAATGCTCCAATTAAGTAATTATGGAACACAACATTGTTTCGTTATTCCTATTTTAACTGGTATATTTACATTCTGTATTGTAAATATTGTTCTAATTACATATTTATCAGACCTTTGAATATTCCAGTCAGAGAATTACGAACGCTTATTCGCAATCTTCTCTCCATATTCCATGAAATATCTTTCTTACTGCCCTCGTCCCTAACTACATTTCAAGTAATCCACAGCGAAATTCATAAGTATACCCACATATCATATATATATATATATATATATATATATATATATATATATATATATATATATATATATATATATATATATATATATATATATATATATACACACACACACACACACACACACACATATATATATATATATATATATATATATATATATATATATATATATATATATATATATATATATATATATATATATGCATATATATATACATACACATGGTGTGTATGTATGTGTGTAAGTCTCTGTGCTCTGTGTACTTGTCTGTGTTGAAAGAGAGAGGGTATGTGAGAACATAATATCATCAATTTCTCCGCCTACTCTTCATATGCCACAATATCTCTAGGTCTTAAAGCCAGTTCTAAGATGTGATTCAATTTATAGATGTAATTAGCAATTTCAAGATACTATTAATTAAGTTTATGAATTAGAAATTGTCTGAGCAATGCCGTATGGTGTGATAGTCCACCATTATAGCCACAAATGATATTGACGAGACAATCTGTCTGTTCTTTGAGTAGAATATTGGGTAATTAGCTTCGATAAAAGGGAATCATTTATAGTAGAGTTTATCGATACATTATAAATATAAACGTCTATCTCTATTACATCCAATATTGCAGTCGTGTTTCAAAGAAATTCTATGCCCGTTGGATCCTACTCGGCAGCTGATATGGTTTTTCGGTCATTTACCCTCGCACAGCTGCTAATTAGTGAAATCTGTTGAAGCATGTTTTAATGCAGGTGGGGTAGACTGGCTTTCTGCGTTTGAGTGACAGCTAAGAGTATTTAAGCTGTATTTAAAAGTTATGTTCTAAGTTCAAATCCTAATGAGGTCAACTTTGCCTTTCATCTTCCTACAATCGAAAAAATATACTACCAGTCAAACATTTGAATCGATATGATCGATTACACGCTTCTCTGAAGCTGAGAGACTCTGAGCTTATTAATATATTAGATGCTTGATTAATCGTTGAAAATATTTCTAACACGTTAAATATTTAATTCAGTTTTCAATGGCAAAACTTGTTTAATTTGAAGGTAAATTGTTACTTGTTGAATATCGAATGTTTGGTTCGTCAAACTTCACTGGATGTTATCAATAGATCGATACAAATCAGCTTCAGTAGAACTTCTCTTCAGTGCATACTTGAGAAAACTGAAATAAGTGTCACTTGATTAAAAATTGTTCAGAAATGAAAAGATAACCAAGACGTGGCTTAGAGAAAATGATGGAATTTTTAAAACTAACCTCAATACATTACTGGTACGTTATTTTATCGACTCCAAAAACATGAAAGGTGAGGTTGATTGCGGCGAGATTTGAACACAGAATATTGGGCATCATGCCTTTGGGTATTTAGTTTCGTTCAAATAGTTCTAACTATATCGCCGATCCATATTTATATTCTTCGAATGATTTTCTGTTGTAACAAATATTTCACAATTATAATCAGGCTTGTTTACGAAACTGGCTTGTTTTGTGACTGAACGCTGTTTTGCTGACTGACAATAACATGGAAATTAAGTTGATTCACTGAGGATTTCTTAAAATTATCTTTGGGAGTTTTACTGAAATTTTTAACAAATCTTTCATATACTGAAATATTTAATTGGAAGATTGCCGAGAAAAAGCAAAATGAAGCTTAATATTTTACCATGATTGTGTGTAATAGACACATGGTTCTGATGTATAAATATACGGTGATGTAGTAGAAATACATGGAAGTGATATAAGATAAGGTAAGATGGTTATGTGGAATTATTCGAAGAAAACTAACAGAGATTCTCTGTAGATATTTAGAATTCGATATTTAGATCATGACAGATCAATTCAGAAGTTTATATGGTTCTGAGTTTGATTCTCTCGTGTGGTGCCAGGGAGAGTTGTCACTTGTCGCCTCGGCTTCACCAGAGGATTATAAGTGAAATTTAGTAGACGAAAACTGTACGGAAGCATGCCATATATATAGACTAATTGAACGGGTGTTTCACGCTAAAATGTTCTGTGAGTTTGAGGGGTAACTCAGGTCAATGAGTTTGTCTTCGAGTAATCTTAGGTCATAAAATATACCGATTTTGTTATTCATATTTGAGTCCTCTTTCTTCTGTCTGTGACATGACACGTGGGAATATGCGAATGCGCGCGTATTATATAATAGAATGCAAATTATAAACGTGAGCCATTCGATATGCAGAGAACGATAAAACAAATTCTGTACTGAAAGAAGTAGTAAATACAAAATGATCACCAAGAACTCTAGCATGGGCACAATCTGATGACTGAAACCAACAGAGGAATAAAACAGAGATGAATGGACAAGGAGGATAGTAACTCTACCAGAAATAGGTTTGTCAATAAAGAGAGGTTTTATGAAATAAAAATATTTATAATAACTTCGTATTTCTGTAGTAAGTCATTGTTTTGGTACAAGTGGGCCCTAACACACCATACCTTAGAAAAAGGGCGATCCGGCCCTAACTATCCCATCTTTTACTTCAAATATAATGTACGCAGGACTACATTTTTTAATGCGTCGTTCCGTAGTATAGTGTGATATCAGAAAAAAAGGTAAGGTAGGAAAGAAGTGAAAAAGCCTAACGTTTCGTGTAGGAATATTTGTCAATATGTGATTAGCTTTCTGTTCCTTAATGACGATATCGAATAGATTAGGAGTTGTACGGGAGAAGATGAGATAAAGAGAGGGAGGAGAAGAAAAATCGAAGAATAAAGGTGTGGAGAGTAATACAGCGAAGAAAAAGATTTTATAATATGGGATGGTGTGGTCAGAAAAGTGGGAAACTGGACAGCGATTAACATAAAGGCTGGCAAATTGAAGGTAATCAGGAGTTAATTATAAGTTGGTTATTAATAAAAAAAAAACATTTAAAGATTAGTGTTATCCAAACGTATGGGAGGAGGGAATAAGAGTGGGCAAAAATAAGACACACGCACTCACTAACACACATATATACATGCATGCATATATATATGTATATATGTATATGTGTGTGTATATATATATATATATATATATATATATATATATATATATATATATATATATATATATATATATATATATATATATATATATATATGCAAATGTGGGCACAGGACGTCACGAAATGTGTACAACAAAAAAGTACGAAGCACGAGTTCATGGAACATGAAATATTCTTTCGAACAACAAACGACACAAATGAAAATCAAAGCAAACAACATAAAGAAAGACCCTTCATCAGTTGTTGGCTGTTTACTAGTCTCGTATTTCGAGCATTATATATATATATATATATATATATATATATATATATATATATATATATATATATATATATAATCATGAACTCTCCCGTCGTTAGATGACGTCTGAGGGTTCGGCAATTTCTTGATATGTGTGTGTGTGTGTCCATGCATGTATTTATGCATGTATGTATGTAGGAGATTCTAAAATGTAACAAAAGTAAGGGGGTATTATTAAATTGGAAACTGAGAAGTTATTATTTCTAGGGGACAAGAAGCTGGTTAGAGTACATTTGCATATACAGATATGTACATACATGCCTATCACATACATATCACATGTATCGCATGTGGCATTTCTCTTTTTACATGCATGCGAGATGTGACCTATGATGTGAGGTTGCTCTATTGACCAGAGGTTCAAGGTTTATGCTGGTGATTTGAGAAGATAAGTATGTTTATCAATAAGTGGCGTGTATTTATGCCTGTCTGTATATGTTTGTGTATGTGTATCGATGTATGTCTGTGTGTGTGTGTCTGTTTTGTGTGTGTGTGTGTGTGTGTGTGTGTGTGTGTGCGCGCGTTTGTGTGTGTACATGTGTACATACCTGCATGTATCTAAGTATTGATTTCTCGAAGGCACTCCCATTATTCTGCTCGCTATACCGTTCATATATAAGAATTAAATTTCCTTTCCATGCAATCATAAACTTGTATCTGTGTATTTAGATACGTTTGTACACAGACATATAACTATGCATATCACATGTTCGTGTGTATGTCTGCGTGCGTGTGTGCAAGACTGTGAGTCTGTGCGGGTGCGCATGTGTATGTAAAATGTGTATCGATTCTAAATAGAAAATATCATAGTCTGTAATTATTTCCAATATTTCAAATTCATAATCGATAATACAATTAAATATGTCTTCTATATATATACAGACACCTAAACACACATACAAGCATTCACACCAAGTTCTGTAGATGGGTCTCTATGTCTGTGCAGATGTGCTGGTGTGGGTGTATGCATTCATTGTTATTTATGAAAAATTTTAAGAAACACCACAAAGATGTCTCCATCGAGCTCACTCGAGTTATTTATTTGATTAATCTTTATGCTAAACCGACCGAAAACTGTAAATTACAGCCAATGCCATATAAAGATTATATTGTTAATTGCCAAATATATTTACTTTTTATTGTTAATAGGTTACATTTGGAAGGATATAACCGCCAACGTAAATGCTAGCTTCCTATGCTGAACAGGCAAAAGCTTTCAATATATAATTGATACAATTTCTGTTAAATCTATTGGAAAACACATGAGACACTCCCAGCTTTATTTTTGTTTTTTTTTTACTAAATTATTTAGTCAAACGAGGACAGTCATTTTTTAATCCACGTGAAAGCCTTCGAGACAAGTACAGCAGAGCAAATTCAGTTAAAGCTGCCCCACGGACAGGCTTCCACGCAGTAATTTAAAGTTTTCTGTTGGTTTAGCATTATATATATATATATATATATATATATATATATATATATATATATATATATATATATATATATATATATATACACATAGATAGATAGATACATACATACATACATACGTACATACATACATACATACATACATGAATTACTTGATTGAGCTGTATAGGTACCTTAGTAGCTTATTGCACAATTAATCTTAATTTCTCTGAAAGGCCTCATTCACCCTGTTACAGTTATCGCAACTCATGGCGATACAAGCTCTTATAATTAATATATCTTACTGTGAAACCAAATAACGTTCATTATTATAGACTATCGCACTGATACCCCAGATATGTGCATATATGACATTTGATGACAGCGGAGTTACCGATTGTTGAGTGATAATTTCGTTACCTTTATATTAAATGTCTGACTTAAAATGTAATGGTTTGAGCCAAGTTGATTTATTGCAGTAACACAACGCTGATAAAAAAATGTTGAAGATGTAAACGACAAGCTTACACGATGATTTTTTACATGGAGTTATTCGTGGTAAATTTGTTTTAACTTTTCTATCACATTTGGGCTACTTATCACTTCTGACTAGCTGACACCTCAGTTCTACTTGTCATATCATCGAGAACTCTTTACCTTTGTTACATCGCAATTAAAAATATATTCATTATTTCAGTATTACATTAAGCTGGCAATCTAGCAGAATGGATATCGCGTCGGGAAAAATGTTGTGCAGCAGTTCTTCCGACTTTCCGCTCTGAGTTCAACCTTCGCCGAGGTCGATTTTACATTTAATCCATTCAGGGTCGATAAAATAAGTAGAACACGCGTGCTAAGTGTTTTCATTTCACATCTTATAAAAGAGTAGGGCCCTTTATTCAAGTTTTTCTTAACAATTTCTTGTGTATAGGGACTTCTGTATGGTCAGGTTGAAAAAATATAAAAATAGTTTAAAAATCAATTTGGTGACATTCTAAGACAGCAGACAATCTGGTTAAATTGATTGGTTTCGATAAATTTTATGTCTAGTGTGCAAGTACTCATTGATATATACTCATTGGGTTAAAAGATCACATTTTGATTCGAACCGTATTTATATCGCCTTGGCACTGTCCACTTGTTATATCATATTTTCTCCTCTCTTTTTCCTTCCTTCATTCCCACCCTATCTATATAATATTCCATTCCACCCACCTTTCTTTGGTCTGATCAATAGATTAAAAGTATAAATCCATTGAATGGACTTATACATCGATTCAATACAAAATGTTCTTTGCGCCTCAGGATCTCGACAACATATTTCACGTCTGTACATAACGTACTTCAAATGAAAGCATTTAAGCAAGATTTTATTACACACACACACACACACACACACACACACACACACACACATATATATATATATTTATATGTATGTATCTGTATATATATATACATATATATACATACATACATACATATATATATATATATATATATATACATATATGTATATATATATATATATATATATATATATATATATATATATATATATATATATATATATATATATATACACACACATCAATTTCAACGATCTCGGTTGGTTCACGAAGGCTATGGGCTTATGCCACAGGACATTCCTTCCACCAGACCAAAACAATTTTTAAGATGTTTCTTTTTTTTTTTTTCGCTTTCGTCTGGTTTCTAATTTAATTTATATACAAATTATTCCCTTTTTTGGCAGCTCTTTTTCGATCGTACCATCATGAAAGACAATTGTATATTTTATTCATAGTAACTAGATTACAGTTGTCTTCATTTAAACTTCAATGGAAATTATATTTTTGTTTCTTCCCAAAAATTTACTTCTCGTCTCGCTCACATTTCTTCAAGAACTAGACAGAAATATTCAGAAACACATTCCATTCAACTCAGCCTAACTTGCTAGATTCATTAATAAAATTGCACTTCATGCTTTTTTTTAGTTTAATTATTAAAGTAATTACACATTGTAAATTCCTTCTATATGTTCCGTATAGTAAAAATCGATTTGATTATTTTTGTTGCTATTTTTCGATTCCAAGCCTGATGCATCAAATAACGTTAGCGCTTAATTAACTTTCTACCAGCATCAAATGTTCCAAATGTTCCAAATGTTCCACAAGCTTATTTAGCATGTGTTCTATGCAATATATATTATATGTGTATGACTCATAACAGCCATACATATAGACTGGGTTGGACCCTGCATAGAAATCAAGAAACCAGACGTGTATGCGCTGTCACGTCGATTCTCCGTAGGAATTACGTTATGGATACACGTGCCCCTTCATCGGTGGAGGCGCAATGGCCCAGTGGTTAGGGCAGCGGACTCCCGGTCATAGGAACGCGGTTTCGATTCCCAGGCCGGGCGTTGTGAGTGTTTATTGAGCGTAAAACACCTAAAGCTCGACGAGGTTCCGGCAGGGGATGGTGGCGAACCCTGCTGTACTCTTTCAGCACAACTTTCTCTCACTCATACTTTCTGTTTCTGTTGTGCCTGTAATTTAAAGGGTCAGCCTTGTCACACTGTGTCACGCTGAATATCCCCGAGAACTACGTTAAAGGTACACGTGTCTGTGGAGTGCTCAGCTACTTGTACGTTAATTTCACGAGCAGGCTGTTCCGTTGATCGGATCAACTGGAAGCCTCGACGTCGTAAGCGACGGAGTGCCAACAACACGTGCCCCTGGAATACTCAACCACTTACACGTTAATTAAATGCGTGGCTTGTTCCGTTTGTTAAACAATCGGAACGGTTATCGTCGAAGCTGATTGAGACGCATTTCTGTTTATATTTGGTGTCCCAACACAATAGCAAGCGAAATAATACATACTTACATATATATATATATATATATATATATATATATATATATATATATATATATATATATATATATATATATGTATGTATGTATGTATGTATATATCGTTGCTATTATGCACAAATGTCGTAAATCTAAAACGTTGCTTTTTCAGAAAACGAAAGAATAGTTTCACCATTCAATTTCTTTTTAGATTAACACCAGTTTCAGCTTAGCAATGATACTTTGTTCGGTGCATAAAATCGTAGCTTCATGCATATATGATATTTTCAGTCAGAAATATTTTTGAAAAATTATCGTATGTGGGACTTACTACACTTTTGAAAAATGCTAAACCATTGTACTACACTTTGACACTTTCATATATTGACACCTGAAGCAGTTGGAGATACGATAGTTTGATCAAAAGAACCGGCTATTGCAAGCAAAATGAAATATTGAAAAAATAATGCATTTGGCCAAAGTTTAACATAATATCAACGATATATATATATATATATATATATATATATATATATATACACATACATACATACATGCATACATACATACATACATACATACATACATACATACATACATACACGCATACATACATACATACATACATACATACGTGTTGATAGAACTTTAATTTTCTCTCGACAATCTGTTGAACCACTGGCTGAAAAAGCCGTCTGGCGAAACTGAACGTTCCCCGTCAACAAGAATTTTACAAAAAATTTGAATCTACATTCAGTATTAAGCATCCAACCACCGTAAATGTTATATTGGTAATTCTTAAGGTTGCTTTAAAATATGCTTAACTTTATATGTATGTGTATGTATGCGTGTATGTATGCGTGTGTATGTATGTATTGTAGTTACATGCGATCGTTTCAACAGTCTACAACTTATCGCAGGTGTAATTGTGTCAACATTCCGTCGGTGCGACTTGTATCTAGGAAGGGAGATAATTTTTATTGTCAGGTACTAACTTAACAAAGAGTGGAAATAAAGTGATAATACGGTGTGGGAAGTGAGGTGAAGGGGTGCAGATGTGTCAGTGCGGTGTCACTGATGCATTAGCAGTTGTTTAATGCCAGTGGAATGGAATCAAGCGATAGTAAAATGGATGAACAAAGCTTTACTGGTTATATGATGATACAATTACATTTACCACATTTTGTACAATGTTCAAACAATTCTCTGGATACAGTTTTTTGTTAACTCCACTCTCGTGTGCTGAATCAGTACTTCTTGAATTCGAGTCGAGTTAATCGCAATTATAATACACAGTACGCCATGTGTGCTCATAAGTTTCTCCCACTACTGTACGATATTATCACATATTAACAAAGATACAGACAACTGTTCTCTCCTTCTACAGCAAAGTGAACGCAAAGTGAAATAAAAACTGGAGGGGAAGCCGTGAGGTCATGGAAGTTGGAGAGGGTTTAAATTACCAAGAATTCTATAGGTGGGAATGAACGGAAGTAAGAACAGAAAAGCTTATGCTGACAACAGAAATAAAAGGAAGACGAATATCATTAAATTAAATTTTGGTGATTTATTCTCTTCTGATTGCTAATACGGTTAGTTTGAAAGATCGTTGCTTTTTGTTTGTTTTTTTTATCTCAGCTCTTACAGATGATACATTTATTTCTGCTAGTCTAAATGTGTATTTACGCATATGTGCGCACGCACTTACACGCACACTTACACACACATACACACACACATACATACATACATACATACATACATACATATATATATATATATATGTGTGTGTGTGTGTGTGTGTGTGTATATATATATATATATATATATATATACATATATATATATATATACATAATGCCTGCTCAAATTTTGCTTTCCGACAAGACGAATCATTATATAATATTATTCCAAAATATCAGTTCTAAGATACTCATGTTAAATTACTGAATTGCATTAGTTCTTTAGATGTTTTATATTTCTCTGTTCCTGTTTCATTATTTTCTATTTATTGACTATTTATTGATTGTGAAGTCTACATTCTTGGCTTTCAGAGAAAATTGTTTTTCTTTTTGCAAATATATTCTTCGTAAAG
Source organism: Octopus bimaculoides (assembly GCF_046866305.1). Classification (NCBI taxonomy): domain Eukaryota; kingdom Metazoa; phylum Mollusca; class Cephalopoda; order Octopoda; family Octopodidae; genus Octopus; species Octopus bimaculoides. The sequence continues at coordinate 40,413,659 of NC_142943.1, read as the reverse complement.
TTTTAAAGCTTCCTATAGATTTTCTACATCTAAAGCTTTATACAATAGATTGTTGAAAACAAAATGGAAACTTATGACGTGATTTAGAGGCTTAGAGGCCATATGCACACCTCTTCATCAGCAGCCTTGCTAAATAGACGTTACTGTTGTCTTCTTGTGCTCTTTCGTTGTACTGCTTCTTAACCTAAATGACATTTCAAATTATATGTATCACGATATCATTTCACTTATAACATGATAATATACACGCTATATATAAATATATATACCGTGTTCGAATTGTATTTAACTGTACATATTTATTTTATTATATATATATACATACTTATATATTATATATACATTTATTTACTATATATATATATTTACTGATTATTATATACTTATTTATTATTTTATATTTATTAATTTTGGAATGAATGTATTTTTTGTTTTGTTGCAAGCAGAATTTAAATTGTGTTTATCTTTTCAATCAAAAACAAACGCAAACAGAATTTTTTTTATCACTGTATGTGAATGTGTGTTGCATAATCTATTTATATGTGTATGTGACATAGTTTATTTGTGCTTGTTGGGTGTGTGTGTGTGCGTGTGTGTGTGTGCGCGCGCGTGTATGTGCATTCTTGTTATTTCTCTAACGGAACATACGTTAGACATGTGAGGAAATATTTTATGCAGGGTGTTGTTTAGTTGAGTGTGAATGCTTACCTATATATACATACATATATATATATATATATACATATATATATATATATACGTGTTTGAGTGTAGTTATATATACCAATGCGTATATACAAATATATAGATGTTTGTATGCATAGATTTATACATGTGTGTATATGTAGATATATACATGTGTTTGTGTGAAGTACTTCTTGTAGTACCATTTCTAGACTTGCGTAGTTAAATGCCTCATGCGACACTTTTATATGTCGTAGCAACAGGAACGATTATAGATTTCCTAAATAAACTCTAAATATCTTTCATATATAATGGTGTAACACCCATTTTTTTTTTAACCGGGGTGTTGGCTAAAAGGGTAATGTTATTCATCGACAACTCATGTAGGGCGAGATCAAATCTCGCATACGTTGGGGGATTCTTCATAAATATGTGTGTCAGAAAATTTATTCTGCATTCCCTCAGTTGTTCAAGCGGAATGCAAATATTAGGCTTTTCTGGGAAAATTATCTGCTAAAGACTGGAGTCTCATACAGGACAATGTTTGTCTCGTTTTTTAAAACTCTCTTCAGAGATGAGAGTTCTTAAATTTTGGTAAACCGTTGCTGTATTATTTTAGGTAAAGTTGTACCTGACCATAAAAGGTGATCTATATCTGTAGCATGTATGCACCCACCACACACACATATATACATATACGCGTGTGTATATATACATATAAATGCATATATATAATGTATAAAATATATATATATAATGTATGATATATAATATATATATAATGTATGATATATATAATATATATATACGCATAGATAGATAGATAGATATGGCACGTGAAATTGTATATGCCATACAGATCGATGCAAGTCTTTCTCTGTGTGTGTGTGTGTGTGTGTGTGTGTGTGTGTGTGTGTGTGTGTAAATTTCTGTGTCAATAACCATTCCCTTAAATATATATATAAAATCGAGTGTGTGCGTGTGTGTGTGTGTGTGTGTGTGTGTGTGTGTGTGCACGTGTGTGCATACAAACATAAATGCATTCATACATACATATATACACTCACACAAGCTGAATCACAGTGTATCTGTGTCTCTCTGTCGAATTTTGATTACGTGTGACTACTCCAATCAGTCTCAAAATTTATTTCTCCCCTTAATCCTCCGTGTTTGCATATATTGTTTTAGGACCAAGGTAAAGATTATTCTAGTTTGCAGATTATAGAACCTTATAACTATTAATTTTGTCATTCAGAAAATTCTCATTTTTCACAAAATGAAGCAACTACAAGTTAAAAATACAGGGAAAATTGAAAAAGATTAAAAAGCTGTAAAATGTCAAACTAGATTTTCCAATTGTTCTTACCAATAGCATTGAAAGACACTGAAACACAGTAACGATGGTGGGAAATATACACGCATATGTGTACATATCAGTGAGCATACATACATACATACATACATACATACATACATGCATACATATATACGTACATATACACACACATATATGTGTATGCATATATATATACATATATATATATATATATATATATATATATATATATATATATATATATATATATATATATACATATATATATGCAGATATATATATATATATATATATATATATATATATATATATGTATATATATATATATATATGTATATATATATATATATATATATATATATATATATATATATATATATATATATATATATATATATATATACATACACATATATATATATATGTATATATATATATATATATATATATATATATATATATATATATATACACATATATACATATGTAGATATATATATATATATATATATATATATATATATATATATATATATATATATATATATATATATATGTATATATATAGTTGAAATTTATAGAAAAACAAAAGACGAAGGGAGGTGTATGAACAATAGGCAAGTGTATTAGTTTGACGCTCGCGAAGATGGAAAAAGTCTTTTACGTTTCGATCTTATGCTCTTCAGCAGAAAGGAATAAGAGAAAATAAACAGAGCGGGAATGACAAAAACTTGTATTGCAGACATACACAAACGCGCACACCCATACACATGCACACATACATACATATATATATATGTGTGTGTGTGTGTGTGTGTGTGTGTGTGTGTGTGTGTGTGTGTGTGTGTGTGTGTGTGTGTGTGTGTGTGTGTGTGTGTGTGTGTGTACATGCATATATTTATGTGCACGTATTTTTATCAATGAGCATCTCGGTTTATGTAAGATTAAGAAAAATATTTATTTACTAGTATATTTCAAAATATTTGTTTTTATCGGGTGAGGAAAAAAAATGAATTTTGGAGTTAAAACGAGTAATATAATTTTCGTTTCAATCATGTCAAAATTCTGAATTAAATCATAATTGGCTTCAGACATAAATAAAACCGTAAATAACAGTGTATCTTATTTCATGAATTTACAGATTAACATAAGCGAAAAATTGAGTCGAGACTATTAATATGTCTAATATAGAAATACACAGACACATATGTACACATGTGGCTGTACAAATACATACATACATATATACTTTGAAAAATTATATATATATATATATATATATATATATATATATATATATATTCTTTTACTCTTTTACTTGTTTCAGTGATTTTGACTGCGGTCATGCTGAAGCGCTACCTTTAGTCGAGCAAATCGACCCCAGGGCTTATTCGTTGTAAGCCTAGTACTTATTCTATCGGTGATTTTTGCCGAACCGCTAAGTTATGGGGACATAAATTCACCAGCATCAGTTGCGAAGCCATGCTGGTGGGAACAAACACAAACACACATACACACACACATATACACACACACACACACAGTTTCTGTCTACCAAATTCACTCACAAGGCTTTAGTCGGCCCGAACCTATAGTAGAAGACACTTGCCGAAGCTACTTACCACACAGCCACTCCTGCGCCTATATTTGTCTAATACATATATATATACACTCATATAAACTAGTGAACAATGAAAATAATAACACTCAATGCATTGAGGTGTTATGACGCTCTCCAAACTTTGAGTTATATGAAGTTGAGTTAAACTGTTAAGTAAATAAAAATATAGACATAGATTCATGCTTGTGCGAGTCAATATATATATATATATATATATATATAAGTACCCATCGCGATAAATTTTGCATATATGCCACACATACACACTTACGTAGCATATCTATATACACACATGTACATGCATTTTTGGTGTACGCTGAAGAATGTACTAAATTGTTGTAATAAAACTGGATTCTTAGTTCGAAGCTGCTGGCTCACTCCTTCACTGCTGTGAGTGTTTTGTGTTGGTAATTTCTTTCAGCTGTACGTCGCTCGAAAAACTACACAAAAGCGAGAAATTCAGTGTCGAAGAAGTGATTCATCAGCATAGAAAGGTCTGATTGATCGATTGATTGATTGATTGATTGATTCATCGATTGATTGATTGATAGACAGAAAGATAGATAGATAGATAGATAGATAGATAGATAGATAGATAGATAGATAGATAGATAGATAGATAGAATTATGTATATATGAACAAGTGTACATCCATATGTGTGAGTATGCGTGTGTGTATTCCAATACCTATGTATTACATCTTAAATGGTTTCCAATGTATAATTCGTATATTCGTTTGGCATAATAGATTGTTGCTGTCTTTGAGAAGTTGTAAATAAAAGCTATGTTTGTTGCTGCTGTCGGCTGTAAAAAAGACTCCAATCCAAGATTTTGGTTATCAGGTAATTCTATATGCTGTATATTGAACCCGATCTGTAATAAAGAAAATTTCTTCATATTCCTATTGTTTGCATCTTTCTATACTTATTTACTGATACGCGCACGCGTACGCGTTATGTGTGTATCCGTGTGTCTGTAAATCAGCGATGCGTGTTTGCCTCGACATATTTTCACTATCTCCATTGCGTGAATCATTAACGTCATCAAACATGATTTTCTTTCGGGAAATGGAGTTGTCTACAGAAAGAATAGCAGATTATCCATTCTTGTCATTCTCCATTCTGAAAACAGAAATCTTCCAGTTTTCATATTGAGCTCCAATAAGCAGATGTCAGCAGTGTTACAGCTCTCTCAGAAAACCATCCACAGCAGCAGATGCAACCAGTCATTGGACTGCACATACAGAAAACTCTGGCTAACTCGTGTGGGCTGTCAACTATCACCTGCTGAGAAAATAGTTTAGATTCCTTAATTCAGTTCGGTGTTTGTTCGGAAGTTCAGTGAATTTAAGATGGCATAAAGAACTGTCATGAAGATCAACGTTGGCTCACATTTGAATTCGAACATAAGAATCAGAATCGAACAGCTTGTGACGCTAGATCTGTCACTCTCTCAACTTCCCTTCCAACTTAAGTATGTAACGTCAAAACCACTTTGCCCAAGAAAATTGCCTGCAGAGATCTGTTTTCTACTACAAATCAAGAAATCAATTCTTTCAATCTGTGCTAAGGCCGAGTAAATAAAAATATCTTACTCGCCCATATCTAGAACAGCCGCAGTGGAACAGATGATCGGGCGAGTCATAATACATATCTCCGGAGATTTCCGAAAATCAACGAATATCCAGAGTATCCGTTAGACTTCACTTTCAGGGCCTCAATCCCAAGAAGCGAAAGTCAATCAACCAGTTTCCTTCAAGTTATCAAAGTTCAACGACCGTACATATTATGCTATTCGCCGCAATGCTTTCCATAGCGACGTCGAGGCTTCCAGTTGATCCGATCAACGGAACAGCCTGCTCGTGAAATTAACGTACAAGTGGCTGAGCACTCCACAGACACGTGTACCCTTAACGTAGTTCTCGGGGATATTCAGCGTGACACAGAGTGTGACAAGGCTGACCCTTTGAATTACAGGCACAACAGAAACAGGAAGTAAGAATGAGAGAAAGTTGTGGTGAAAGAGTACAGCCGGGTTCGCCACCATCCCCTGCCGGAGCCTCGTGGAGCTTTAGGTGTTTTCGCTCAATAAACACTCACAACGCCCGGTCTGGGAATCGAAACCGCGATCCTATGACCGCGAGTCCGCTGCCCTAACCACTGGGCCATTGCGCCTCCACAACATCTGGAATATGTAGAAACTTAAACAAGAAAATCAATCAGAATTGAATTAGTACCAATGGATACTATAAATACTATACTTCCCAATTCTTGACACACTTCCTTCTATGAGTTTTATGGTGGAGGTATCACATTCCATTCTACTTTAATCCTTAAAACTGACCCAACAGCTCTAAATTCTACATCCCAACACATATTACTCACATATTACGAACGAGAATTTGACAAGCCAGCAGAACGAACGTGTAAAACTTATGTAAAGGAATTTCAACTCAAAACTATGAATATTTTTAGGTAACATTTCTATATCTTCCTTTTTCTTCATATTAAATGTCTTATTTGTAATACTGTAGCCCCTGTATAACACATTTTTTTGACACAGTTGGTAGTGTTTGAAGCAAACTGCAATATATATATATATATATATATATATATATATATATATATATATATATATATATATATATACACTCACACGCATTCATAAATACTGTAGTAACGAAGCTTACAATGAGAGTATATGTATCGCATCTGCTGATAACACAAGCTCCGTGTTTCGTTAATAATGTTTATGCTCAGTGTACCATTCATAATTCCTTCACACATTAATTCAGATTAAAGGTTTTGAATCCTTATATGTAATGTATATTCAAATGTATGTGCATGTGTGTCTGTGTGTGTGTGTGTGTGTGTGTACATTGTATGTGCATGTGTATGTATACATGCATGTGTCCGTTATGTATATATGTAAGTTGGTGCATTCATGTGCATGTATGATATATGCTAGTGTTAAATTATATTTTTCTCATACAATATACATACAAACCCACGCTTATCTATCATCAGCACACGTTGTTGGTTGATACATACACACACATAAATATGTGTGTGATCGTGTGTGTGCGTGTGTAGTAGGTGTTCTCACACCCACTGCAACTGTTATTGTTTGTGAATAATACAGCTGCAAGCGTTGTACATCTTGGCTTAGGATAATCTCAGAGTTATGTTTAGAAACAGGCAATATTCCACGCCTAATTCAAACAGTCACTGGAAACATCTTTAAGCGGAAGTTGAAAGGAAAATGGCGGACATTTCTATTTTGTTCTTTTATGTTTGAAATAAGAAAAATCTTTATATGATATACTGATAAATGTGTTCATGAGACTGTAAGACATTCGACATGTTGCCAATAAGGCTGAGATGTGATAGTAGTTTGGAATAGTCAGAAACTGCAATACTTATTGGAACAATGTTCAGTAAAATGTGTGGCTGCAATAATACAGAATCAGAAAATATTACAACACCCGTCTAAATTCAGTCCTCCTAGAGTAAACTTTTCATCCCACACAGATTGACAAAATGGATAATGTTCGGTGACTAATTTTAGAAGAGGTAACGCGGTAGCCACTATCCAGTCACTGTGCCTGCTAGAAATCACACCCTAACACGGTTCTGTGATGCAATTGCATTAAATAGATAATATATAAATCTGACCTTGGATATAGTGTTTTTCTTTCAAAGATGCTCTGGTATGAAGAATTCGACCCAGCAACATTGAAATATCTTCGGTGCATTCGAACTCAGAATCTATTAAATGGAAGCTAAATACCAACACTCAGCCATTTCACCTCTTTACATATTATACCAATGTATTATCAATGCAATTACAAGAGACTTCCCTATTAATTTTATCTGCGGTGGGTTACAGCCGAATTCAAACCCAAATTAAATATCATTTCCAAGGAATACTCGTCCAAATTTTACAAAATGACATCGCTTGCCCACACTTTCCCCTTGTCAAATCACAACATGGATCCAGACCACCACACGGTTCATAATATCCTAACCGAGAAAAGATCCGATTCCTTCAACAACAAAATTCCTTCCAGGCATACCTTTCTAACTACCATCGACTACATTCCCTCTGTCTACTGATACAGAAAGCGTTCAAAGTTTCAAGACAGTTTACAATCAGCAATGTACTCAGCATCAATCCTGTGTCGTACATGAGACCAGTACTTCCAGGAGAACCTATTTCTTTAATGGCGTACCATTAGGCCTATTATTTTCTATCTGTACATACACAGCCTTCCCTCACCTCAACAAACACATATACAGCCGCAGATACACTTAACATTACCCCCACTTCCTTTCCAAGAAGCAGCTGCCAAACTATTCGAGTTATATCTAAATTTCGATGTCTATGGAAAATTCTATTCAGAGTTGTCTACCACTGGATATTGAAGGAAACCCCTCCTTAAAAAATTATAGTTGCTTTCCAAGTATTTTAAAGAAAATTTTATTTATTAATGGTTGAAATGAAATATTTTGAGAGCGAATTTTCACACTACGAAAGTCAATAATAATATTTGCTTCAAATGTTAGCACAAGTACAGCAATAATGATAAGAGAGAAGAAGTCGATACTATTCCATATTCTGTCTCCGCCAGAGATGGATGGAAAGAAATATTGGCCTCGGCAGGAATTCAACTCCAAACTTACACTTGGAAGAAATTGGAAGTATTTTGTCAGACACGTTAACACTTATGCCAACTAGTCACCTGATAATAATAATAATAATAATAATAATAATAATAATAATAATAATAATAATAATAATAATAATAATAATAATAATAATAAAAAGGAGGACTGAAAAGTTGAAAGGCTGACTATGAAGAAGTTAAGAAAGTGATGTGAAATCTTGCATGCATTAATTTGAACCCTTCTTATTAATAATTTAGGAGCTGAATTTAAGCGGGAAAGGGAAAGTCTTGGAGATGACCCAAGGTCTGGACGTCTTGCAGCTGCCATCACCGAGGAAAATATTGATCGTGTTCACCTCCGAGTAGAGTGAATATTCAACAAAATGAACTAAGTCTGACGAAGACTTCTGCTCAGTGGGTGCGACGTTTTCTGGCATATAATCAAAAGCGCACCCTACTGATCACAGCATGGGAAAACCTGACATAGTATGAGAGAGATCAAACTGGTTTCTTTGAACGTTTCCTAACCCAGGATGAGTGTTGGTTTCATCACTTTGTGCGAGAGAGGCAAAGAGAAAATCTATGCATTGAAAGCACCCTACTTCCCCTGCTCCAAAGGAAGCCAAGGCCGTTTCATCTGAATGGAAAGTAATGGCTTCAGTTTTGGGGGGCATGCACAAGACATTGCGTTTATTCACTGTCTTCAAAAGGAATGCACCATCAACGGAGAGTACTATGCCAACTTGCTGAGGTAGTTACGATAAGCTATCACGACCAAACGCCCAGAAAAAACTGACGGAAAGTATTTTTCATCAGAACTATGCTCCAGCACACAAGTCCTTGGTTTCAATGACAGCTGTGCGTGACTGTGGCTTTGAACTTGCTGATCACCCTCCCTATTCTCTTGATTTGGCCCATCTGGCAAGCGTCTGTTCCCCAACATATAAAAACACTTCGTTACGAACCGGTATCGCAGTAAGCTTCTACAAAAATAGTACCCAATCACTGTAACACCGATGGAACAAGTGTGTGGACCGCAAGAGGGACTATGATGAAAAATAAACCTCATTTAGTCACATTCCATGAAAGTATGTTGATCAAGCTGTGAACTTTAAAGTCGACCCCTGTAAGCATGAGATTTTATTATCGGCCACGAAAGGATGAAAGGTAAAGTCGACCTCGCTCGAATTTGAACTCAGAACGCAAACATGGACAAAATTCCGTTAAGCCTTTTGCACGGCGTGCTAATAATGCTGTCACTTTACTGACTTAATAATAATAATAATAATAATAATAATAATAATAATAACAACAACAACAACAACAACAACAACAACAACAACAACAAAAATAATAATAATAATAATAATAATAATAATAATAATAATAATAATAATAATAATAATAATAATAATACTGTGGTGCGTTAGTCTTGAAGAGAAGCAAAATCAAATGTATGGACGGGCTAACGATACCGTCAAGGGAGGTTATAAAGCAAATTGAAGAGACGGGCTATAAGTACTTGGGGATATTCGAAAAATGGATAAAATGATGGAGAAAGAAATTACAGAAAAATTTAAGATGGGAAACTTGCGCAGACTGAGACTGATCCTTAAGTCAAAATTAAACGGACGGAATAAGATTAAAGCTATCAACACCTGGGAGGCTTCACTCCTTGGATATGGAACGGGAGTAATCGCATGGACTGTAGACGAACTAAACAGCTTAGACAGAAAGACAAGCAAGTTGCTAGCTAGTAACACACACAGACTGTATGTACGAAAAAAAAAGAGGGAGAAGAGGACGTATTTGATACGAACTCAGCATTAGAGCAGAAGAAAACAACATAGCATGGTATGTAAAAAATGCCACAGAACCGTTATTATAAGAAGAAGGTCAGGCTTGTGTAGGATGAAAGATTGCAAACTTAAAGCACTGTACAAGCAATTGAAAACGAATAAAACTGAAAATAGGTGGGTAAAGAAAAGAATGCATAGTCAATTTCATAAGGATGTTCGAGATAAGACAGACAGAGAAAAAAGATGGCTGTGAATGACTAAAAGTGATTTAAAACCGGAAACGGAGGATTTAATCTGTTCAGCCCAAGAGCAAGCATTAAGAACCAATCACATCAAATACAAAATAGACAACACATCATAAAGTGATAAGTGCAGAATTTGTGGGCAAAATGGTGAAACCGTGTGGCATCTTACCAGTCAATGTACGCCATTAGCTCAGAAAGAATATAAGAGACATCATGACAACATAGCAAGTATTGTCCATTGGACATTTTTCAACAAGTATGGACTTGACAGAGCAAAAGAGCTTGAAATAGAAATTAACAAAATGTGGAACCTAGAGACTAAAACAATACCTGTTGTCATAGGTGCCCTAGGAATGATAGCAAAAGGGGCTGATTGCTACCTAGTTCAGATACCAGGAAACCCCAAAATGGCAGAATTTCAAAAGATAGTGCTCATGAGAACTGCCCATATTCTACGTAAAATACTATGTAATCTCAAATTTTAAAACAAACACATAATTTTCATATAGTTTCTTAAACATTCTCTAAAACACTATGTACAAAATCAAATACATGGCATAACACCAACATGAACTTATAACTTGTTGTCTCTTGAGGCCTCTGGGTGAGACTTGGAGCCAACTTGTACAAATGCAAAGCAAAAGTCAAACATAAAATAATGATGATAATAATAATAATAATAATAATAATAACAACAACAACAACAACAACAACAACAATAATAATAATAATGATAATAGTAACAAAAACAACAACAACAATAATGATAATAATAATAATAATAATAATAATAATAATAATAATAATAATAATAATAAAAGATAGGCTACAGCAGATTTGCTTGTCAGTTGTTTGATCTTAGCCAGTCGAGCATTCCCTTGGTTGCTAGCGATAAGCGCATCTCTTACCACAAGTAGAAGTAGTGGGGGACCATCATAGCCATGTGTTGAGAAGAATTCTTTCAGATTTGAATTATTCACCTCTGGAAACAAGGTTGTTTCACTCAACATCCTTAAACAACCCTTATTCAGGGTCCTTTTGTGCAGGATGAGCTACTCAACCCGAAGAAAATTCTAACTGGTCCCCACCAGCATGGCCGCAGTCAAATGACTGAAATAAAGAAAAAAGAGTAAAAGAGTATAAAGTGAAACTTAAAGTTGCCTATCTTTTTGTCTATGTGTTGCCGTGACAGGGCACGTCTTGTTTAATTACTACGTAGTAGAGCAGCACAACCTAACAGAATCGGCCATTTTACCTCTCTTGAACTGAAAGATGTGGTTATGGTAAACGACAGAACTCAGTTCAGTGTATCTGATTTTCTTCCAGTTTCTCATACTGAGAATATTAATTTATTTGCTGCTAACCTCAACAAACATGATCATTTAACAATTATTTTCTGCAACATATTTCTTCAGCCTTGTTCAAATTTTGTAATGTTAAATCTATTAGTTTTCGGTTTTAATTACTGCCAGTTTCAAATATGTAATTTATAATCTTGTGAAGAAATTTTTCCGTTTATCTAATTTGAATTGTAGTACCAGTTAAACTCAAATAGATATAGATCTCAGCAGGTACGCAGACAATAAAAGAGAACAATTGTAATTATTCGAAATTAAAGTAATAAATTTAATATAAGTGTAAAATATAATACTTTTGTTATGTACCGCTGTAATCTCTGCGCATCCCAATTGTATACGTTGACAACTACAATGTATTGAAGAGGTACAAAATAATGTAATATTACAGGTGCATTTTGATGTAATTGAGCAGTATAAGTTTGCAAGTTTATCACTGTTTTCTTCTTTGCTTTATATTGGTTATCCAAAATTTTGATCAAGAAGCTTTTTTTATATATATTATCGACAGTTTTTTTTTTCCTAAATTTGCATTCAAATTTACTAATGTCACCATAATTTTATGTCAACCTAAATATAATTTCTGCAGAGCACCGCAAACTTATAATGCGTGTCACCGCAGAAACCTTCATTTCTTCTAAACGTTTAGAAGTTGGTTCGAAAGTTATACCACAGAGCAACAGTAACAGAAGGGCTTTGCAGCAATTGTTTTTTCATAATAAAGACTATTTTTCATCTAATTACTTTAGCTCTACTCTCTTCGTTGGTAAGAGTACCACTCGAGAAGGATGTCAGACAAGGAGACAATCTCTCCAAAGCTCTTCGCTGTATGTGTCAAAACTGTTGTCTTAAACATTCACAGATAAGGGGGCATCGGCATCAATTGTGAGTTACTAACACACCTCTGATTTGCAACGATATCCTCTTACGGCAGAAATTTTAGGTCAGCTATAAGCCATGCTGGTAAGGCAGGACACCCATAGTTCAACAGTAGCCTGGAAAAATCCATGCCAGGAATATCATTATGGGAGTATATCGAAAATGAGATCATCTGAGGACGATGTGCAGTAAACGATGTGATCACTGTAATCCGAAAGCACAATTTCTGCTTGGTCGGAATTGTTGCAAGTTTCATAGATAAGTGAATCTACGCAGTTGTTGAGTAATAACAATCGTTACTCCGTCAGTAATGACGTCGAGGGTGCCAGCTGATCTGTTCAACGAACAGTTTGTACGTGGAATTAACGTGCAAGTGGCTGAGCACTCAACAGTCACGAGTCCTTCACGAAGTGCTCGGAGAGAATCAGCGTGACACAGAATGTGATAAGTTTGGCTTTTTGAGTTACAGGTGCATCTCATTGTTGTCAGCTAAATGAACTGGAAGAACGTGAAATAAAGTGTATTGTTCAAGGACTGAATACCCTAATTAATAAATTAGACGCCTTCTGAACAATATCTAACAAATCGGAGGAGACTACGAGAAAGAGCTCCAAGACGATAGCAAGATGACATAGGTAAACAATTCAAGCTCAAATGGGAGAGAAGAATACATTCAAGAGAAGAATGCAGCGTCTTATGACCAGCGGTGTATTACGACATCTGATAGTTTGGTTGATAGAAAGGTAAATAGATCCTTTTGTTTTTAATCTACAAGTATGTGCTGGTTCAGGACGTAAATCGTATACGTAATTCTTCATGATATCGCGGTTCACCTATCACTGTTTATTGTTCAAGCTTACGTCGATTCCTCCGTGGTGGTGTTTTGCATTTATAATAAAATAAAATATATACAAATTATAGACGTAATAAAACATATACAGTAGAGTACTGTTTCTACTTCGCAGATTTTTCATCACGAGGGGTTTTGAAACGTAACACCCGCAATAGTCAAGGGATTACTGTACTTGTAAAAAATCTTAATATTATTACACATTAAACTTCTACAGAGTCACTTGTATCAAGTGTGAAAGTACGCATCGACCTCACTTTATGGAGACTCATTTGAACGAAAGGCACATGTTGCAAATACACATATTGCCTATGCGCACTCGGTGTGTTTTTGTTGCTCTCTTGACCGACTCACTATATATAACGTTTCTTTTCGTATGGTTATATCTTCATTCCGTTTTTGATACCGTGTGGATTATTCTAAGGCTTATAGATATCCGTAAGAGACCTCCATGCAATAGATGACGTTCAGCGTTTTTCATCAGTTATATTTAGCAATCACAGAGCAATATATTGTTAGCCATATAGATAGATAAAGTGAAACTCAAAACCCACTATTTCTAAACCTTTTTTCTATCTCGCATTGGTAGGACGGTATCAAACCTCGCTCTTTTTAACAACACAGTTGAGTATCGTCACAGAACAGAATCGCCCATTTGTCAACTCACATTTCAACCGTTGTAAATTACAAATCTTGTTTTTGCGTTGTTTCTATTTTCTGCCAGTTTCTCTACCAAATATGTTATTTTCTTTTCTTTCTCACGGTCATATTATCCGTTCTACCCCTCCCATACGTGTCACTCATATGGAACCAAAATATAAGGACACGTGTATAACGCTATTTCTCCAACATTAAGTTATGCATTTGACTTTAAAACCATAAGGATATATGTATACTTAATGTATCAGCGAACATTGTTAACAACATGTTTATTCAAACAAGCTCTTCATAATCTTTGGACAGATGATACTTAACTACTTTAAATTATGATACCACTTAACCACTTGTGGCGAAAAATATCTACATTTCAAGTGATAGGTATAATTTAGTAATGTTTTCTTCAATTTTCTTTATTTTGTTGCTATATATGCACATCCATATTTTCTCCTAACTACATAATTGTCTCATTGTGTACATTCCAGCTATGTCTAGTTTGTGCTTTGTCATGTTTATCTATGTAGTTTTGTTTATATCTATATTTATCGGCGCATTATGTGAGTGTTTTCAATGTATTTTTCATGTTAAGCTTTAAAATCATTCGTATATTTCTGTCTGAAATTACGTTACTTTATTCAATAATGTACAAATATTGCATTAATTCATGCACATCATATATATTTTCGAATGATTTGATATTCAAAATGCCGAATATATATAAGTATAGAATCAATAAAGCTCTAGATTCAGTTCCTTAAAGGATCAATAGAATCTTAAGGACTTTATTATCTGAAACACAAAACGCAAAATATCCGAAGGAACATTGTCTTGTGTGTCAGTTTTGATATAATCATATAATACTATCATCCGTGAGAGTAGCGAACACTGTCACGTCCCTGCAGATTGGAACATTCCTAATAAATGTCACTTGATTAAATCATATGTATATTATGCACACTTGCGATCAAGCAAGCTTTTATTCTGAGTATTAAAGCTGCACAGAGACGCTCTTGTTGGATGTAAAAGACAACGGGATCTAGAATTGATATAGCTGTCAAACAGAGAGACTTATAATCGTCCGTTTTGCCGTCTTAAGGTTTTATTCTTTCCCAATCACTGCAAAATGAAATGATATAACATATTGTTCAGTATTGTGGGGCGGAGTAATGTAGTTATATATGCTGCAGTGCGTTTAGTAACATTTACCTTTTCTACCTTACATCCGCATCGCTTGCACAACACAGTAAGAATAACGACCAACTGTTTACCTAGTGCTACCTTCATATAGGTAGGAATCTCCTTAATCAGTAATGTTACAAATAGGCTTAAAATATTAAACAATATCCAATCATTTTGTTGCTTTGTATAATTGTGTAAATTACAAGCTGTGGTAGAGCGAAAAGCTTAGCAGCACTGACGACCACCACAACTGAATCGGTATTTATGACCACTGAGCGAAATTACAAGGTGACGTTTCCTGCTGAAATAATAACCTTCTTGTTGTTCTTCGTGTTCTTCTTCTTCTTCTTCTTGTTTTTCTTCTTCTTCTTCTTCTTCTTCTTCTTCTTCTTCTTCTTCTTCTTCTTCTTCTTCTTGTTTTTCTTCTTCTTCTTCTTCTTCTTGTTATTCTTCTTCTTCTTCTTGTTTTTCTTCTTGCTCTTGTTGTTGTTGTTGTTCTTCTTCTTCTTCTTCTTCTCGTTTTTCTTCTTATTCTTCTTGTTTTTCTTCTTCTTCTCGTTTTTCTTCTTCTTCTTCTTCTTCTTCTTCTTCTTCTTCTTCTCAGAGCTCTCGGTTTTACTTGCTCTGGTAGATTCTATAAGAGCGAACAACCACATGTTGTCAGAAGTCTATTATTATTATTATTATTATTATTATTATTATTATTATATAAGACCCCAGGACTTATTCTTTGTAAGCCTAGTACTTATTATATCGGTCTCTTTTGCCGAACCACTAAGTTACGGTGACGTAAACACACCAACATCAGTTGTCAAGCGATGGTGGGGGAACAAACCGACATACAAACATATACATGTGTGTATATATATATATATATATATATATATATATATATATATATATATACATATATATACACGACGGTTTCTGTCTACCAAATCCACTCACAAGACTTTGGTTAGCCCGAGGCTATAGTAAAAGACACAGTGGGACTGAACCCGGGACCATGTGGTTGGTAAGCAAATCACTTACCACAGAGCCACTTTTGTGCCTATATATTCATTCAAAAATGGCTGAGAGAATACAGCTCTATAATAGGTCCCAGTAGATCTGATAGGAATTACTAAACAACTAAATCGTCCGTACCTTGTATGGAAGCTGTTGTATGATATGAAAAAACTATATCTTTACTAAAGTATAAATTTGTCGTGGGTGATCCTATTGCTTAACATTAGGACTTGAAATGTTCAGACTCTATTTGAAGCGGGTATATTAACTACCGGACTTGGCTAGATCTTATTATATCAGTTCTTTCAGTATTATAACGTAATTGTTTGGTCAGCTTGAAGAAACCCACGCACGGAAATCTAGAACAGACAAGAATCACGTAATAATCTCTTAATGTATCATCGTCACTTAGCAAATTCCAAGACTGAACTTTGTACTACTTCGAAAAGGATAGGAATTTTCTAGGTGCATTCTATTGAATTCCTTCAGTAGGATAACACATACGTACAACAAGGATAACTCTAAAAATAGTAGAAAGTCTGAGTGAAGCTATAATTCTAAGCTATTAACGGAGCGTACTCTGCTCAATTAAAGGATTGAATTGTCAGCAATGATGAATGAATATTGTTAACATGGTATATCATAGCGATATTACATTACGGAATTACTTCACATCCGGAAACTTCATCGTTCTATTTTAACATTTCGCTAATTTTAAATCGTGTAACAGCATCAGTAAATTTTCACGAAAGGACGAAAAATAGATCGATCGATCGATCGAAAGACAGGCAGATAGACAGACAGACAGACAGATAGAGAGATAGACAGACAGACAGACAGATAGATAGATAGATAGATAGATAGATAGATAGATAGATAGATAGATAGAATAACAAACAGACAGATAGATAAAAAGACAGACTGACAGAGAAATAGATAGACTAACAAACAGCCAGACAGACAGACAGACAGGCAGACAGACAGACAGACAGACAGACAGACAGACAGATAGGTAAATAGATAGATAGATATGCACATCAAAGTATATATGAGAAAAACTGAAAAAACAATTATATCATATAAAATCAAACTGGGAGATTAAACAAGAATATAAGCATATTTCTTTTTTCTTTATTATTGATATGCGAAGAAAAGAGATAAGGAGATATCTGAGGGAAAGTTTCACGGCCTGACGACCACTTTTTAAAGAAGGCATACGAGATTTCCCTCGTCAATCAATATGTTTACATATTTTTAGTGACCGTTTATCTATTTATCTGTCTATCAATCTGTCTATATCTCTCTTTCTTTATATATATATATATATATATATATATGCACATACGTGCACACACACATATGCTATGCTTCGGTTGTATATAACTGAATGTATTAGTTGTAGAAAGTATGCTGCTCGATATATAGCATATGAATAGAGATAGATTTATGGGTGCGTGTATATACATACAGGCATATATATATGTGTGTGTGTGTGTGTGTGTGTGTGTGTGTGTGTGTGTGTGTATGTGTGTGTGTGTGTGTGTGTGCGAATAAACAAGTTATGAGACGTCAATCTTTCATGTATATTTAATAAGCATCGAACACTTTTGTATATTTCATACATACAAAATGTGATCAACTAAAAATACTGGATGAAATGTTTTTGATATAAAAGTGACAGGATGATACATAATACAAAGACTGCTCAATACAGGAATACTTTATATATAAAAGCTTGATGGCAAACATCTAACATGCTATGATAATTATGGGAATTTTCATAACTGTCGAAAAAAATAGAATAACTCTCTAGAGAATCTAACAAAGTAAAATGACAGCGTTGCTAAAATTCTTGGAATATTTCTCGG
Organism: Octopus bimaculoides; assembly: GCF_046866305.1. Classification (NCBI taxonomy): domain Eukaryota; kingdom Metazoa; phylum Mollusca; class Cephalopoda; order Octopoda; family Octopodidae; genus Octopus; species Octopus bimaculoides. The sequence goes on along the minus strand of NC_142943.1, from coordinate 40,395,512 downwards.
CAATGGATCGATTGATCATTTATTAAGTAAAACAGGAAGCGTAACGACCAATAAATTGTTTATAATTTTACATCTTACCTATCATAAGATCTACCTTTTGTACAGCACACACTTTGTAGTATGTAGTAGAATATCTACACAAACACATGCATATATATACACTTATATATATATATATATATATATATATATATATATATATATATATATATATATATACACACATACACACATGCACAAACACACACGCACACACACACACATATTTACATATATATATATATATATATATATATATATATATATATATATACACATATATAGGTCTAAGCAATCAATAGGACGTCAAACAGTCTGAGCAAAGCAAAGATTGACGAATCTTCGAAGTTACCTTTGGTTATTTACTTAGTAATATATATTTCGCACTCTAACTATATGTACTGAATGTTCTTTGAATTAATGTTTGACTGGTTTTAAACATAGCTATACATATACAAAATCGTGAGTGTATGTATACATAAATACACGTACATTTTTATGCAAATGTACATCATGTATGTATATATGTATCTGAAAATATATATTTGTGTATGTATCTCAACCACTAGAACATTGTATGCTTTCAAATACTCAAACTGTATCTTACACCTCATGCGGCATTGGGTTTTGTAAATGTTATCGGTTATATGTTCCCAGATGAAGTCCCATCGAAGTCAACTTTATCGTTCATCCCTATGAAATCGATAAAATAGAACACCATTAAAGTAGTAGATCGATGGAATTGAGTAAGCACTCCACCCCGTCCTTAAAATTTCCTGCCTTGTACCTAAATCAGAAACCATTATTATTAACCGCACGCATGCACAGTCCACAGTCACACACGCATGCACACGCACGTACTTAAACACACACGCAAGTGTTGGAGTGTACATATATGTGTGTGTGTGTGTGTGTGTGTGTGTGTGTGTATGTGTGTGTGTGCATGTGTGTATGTGTGTGTGTGTGTGAGAGTGTGTGTGTGTAAATGACATCCAAGGGGATACTTCAAAGTTTACCTTGTAAGAATGTATTATTTGATACAACTTAAATGCATTGAATTATACCTCGTTTAATGCTTCACTGTTTTTTACATGATTGCACATAAAAATACACTATACACACTGACAGGCACATACCTGCATTGTATATAACCACATGATATATGTATATATGTATTATATATATGTGTGTGAGTGTGCGCGCGCGCGTGTGTGTGTGTGTGTGTGTGTGTGTGTGTGTGTGTGTACATGTATATATATATATTTCGTAATTCATGTTGTTTGCGATGTGTGACGTCCTGTACCCATATATGCATATTTGCATATATGCATATATATATATATATATATATACATACATATATATATATATATATATATATATGTGTGTGTGTGTGTGTGTGTGTGTGTGTGTGTGTGTGTGTAACTAATTTGAAGATAAGCAACAAAAATTCAATAGGTTATAGCAGTACGTATGTATCGTACAAGCTCCATTTATTCATGTAGTGAGAACACCACAGAATGCACAATGAAAATAATGCAATTATTCTAATTATACTGTAGAATAGATATATTTCTTTAATACCTTAACCTTCATTCCCTTACCTTAAATTTTTTCCAAATTCTTACCACTCCTTAGGGTATTGTCATTCCATTTCCTTTTTTTTTTCCTCATGCTTGATTTACCCCTAACCTGCTATCCATCACTACTAAATCTACCTTACTCTATATTTGAAATTACTACTAACCCTCCAATTAGATTTTATATTCTTGTTTGATTCACTAATCTGTTGAACAGCAGCATAGTCGAGATGGTATGTTTTCTTCTCTTACTCTTGTTTTTTGCAAACATCTTCAAAATGTCTTTCTAAACTGAAATTCCATTATGCAGCTGAGGAGTACATTTTTATTGTGCATTCTGTGGTGTTTTGGTACCAAAATCTGAAATTATTATTATCGTTATTATTATCAAGCTAGTTCATGCTAAATTTAATTTAGCATTCTGTGCATTCTGTGTGTTTTGGTACCAAAATCTGAAATTATTATTATCGTTATTATTATCAAGCTAGTACATGCTAAATTTAATTGGCAGGAATGCTATGTTGTGGTTTGGTGAGAAGTGACCTCAGATCTCAAGAGACTTTCTTGGGATTCTTGAACAAAATAGGATTGTACTTTTCTGGAGGTCGACAATGTGCGTCTCAATTCATCATCCTCTGTTATTTACATAGTTACTATAGCGCAGAAAAGTTATATTAGCTGTGAATATCAAGTACATTATATTGTACTGTATTGCTACAAATAGAGACATACATACACAAATTGTGTGCATATATATATATATATATATATATGGATTGATATACTATCATTTCTTTAACCCACCCTGTGGTGAAACTCTATTTCTGTGTTTTAAATGGGGATTTATATAAAAAGAAACTTTCATCTTAGTTTAAAGATCCACAATGGAAGGTCATTTTTAGATCTTTACTATATTTCATTGAAATGCCAAATGATCAGAAGAAATCATAGAGATTTTTTACTATTTATTACGTTGACAAGAGAATATGACAGCCATAAGCTGAGGTCAAGATCTATACATTAATGGAGATTTAATTGTGACGGCAGCAATATAGCTTCAATTCAGTGAATGACGTAACTAACAACTAAGTATATATGCAGAAACGTCAAGAAAAGCTTTTTGCGAAAATAAATACTTAGAAAATTGCGTTTCAGTGATATGCGACAAATATATTTGAACGAAGTATATTGAAATATTATCACAGAGAAATATTTCCAGTGATAAAAAGCTATTATATAAGATATGGTTCTTCTGTGTGTTGATGATTCATAAAATTAATATCTAAAGACGTTTTGTAAAAGTGATGCTAACGGAAATCAGTGAGTGAATAGTGTGCAACCTATGTTTTTGTTTGTTTATTTCAAGTCTCGTGTTTGACGCTCATTATATGTAGAGAGCTTTTCTAAAAGAAACAAAACAGGAATATCAAAAGGAGCTTAATATCAGAGATGTCAAATTATCTAGATTGTCATGGAACAGAAGAATTTGAGAGAAATAATGAATATACATGACGAAAATCTTTGAACTTTTGAGTCGATGATATCATCTTTGTAGATTCTATAAATAGTTACCTTGGAAAATATTGATCTGATTTCACTCCACATAGATTATTTATTCAGAGTCTTCGGTTTGAAGATTGCACTGGAATATTGTACAGATTAAATAATTGATTTATTTGAGTACTAGTAAGTAGAAACAAGCCTAATAAATGGGTCGTAGAAGTTCGCTTCGCAACCACGTGATTTTGCATTCGATCCTACTCAATAATACTTTGGTTAAGTTTCTTATTCAAAATCCCACAACTTTCTAGAGTTCGGTCCCAAATGATAAGCTTTCCTTGAAAGTATCTTCGTCGAAGTGGTAGAAATATGTTAACAAGTTAGTCTTATTGACATGGAGAGTAATTCCCTCCCCTGGTTAAGATATTGCCTAATTTGACCGATGATCGAAAACCATTAAAAAATAAACAGATAGCAGTGCAGTATTGAATACTCCTCCATTGGAGTGGTCGACCTGAAAACAAAAATATCTCAGCAAGGTTAAAACCCGTAAATGCTATTAACCTATAACAACTACAAGTGGGGCTACAGCAACCAAAAGACTCCTGGTAACTGCGGAAGCGACAAAAACGTTAATGGCGATTGCAAATGCGCTAAAAAGTTGGATGAAGCTATCAACAAATCTCTGAAAGCACAACATTCTCATTATTAAAGTAATTTCTATCCAAAGATGGAAAACAGATAAGGAAAAGAAAGCGCATGCAAGAAAATCACACGAATATACAACGAAATCAGACATACATGGACGTAAGCGACACATATATATATATATCAAGCACACATACGCACACAAATGCACAAAACATCTAATGGGGAACGCTCCTGTTCAAATTTAGTGTATAGCATTATAGGGTTAAAAAAGATAATAACTATTTCAAAGAAGTAAATCTACTTCTCAGAGAACAAATTTCTTTTGCTTCTGTTGCGTAATTTTGAGTTTCGTTGTTAAATTTTTTGTAAGATTGAGTCGTAAAGAAATGCTTGCATTTATCTCTCTCACTCATTGTCTTTACATATATATATATATATATATATATATATATATATGAGTCAGAGAGTAAGAGAAAGAAGTGTGCGTGCGTGTGTCGCATGAAAGAAAACATCGTGTGTTGGAAGGAGAGAGAGAGACATATATACATACGAAAACAGACAGACAAGCATTACATACAAACTTCATACAAGTTTTCGAAAGATAGACAATTTATACATATGAAACATGCAGTTACATACGTACTGTCATATCTGAGAGCGCATGCGCGTTCACAAATTTTCTATATAACATTTTGCAAATAAAAACGCTTTTAGCGCGCGACTGAAACAAAAGGAGTAAATGTTACATTAACCTTAGGAAAAGCATTGCTTTTATTTTTTTTTTTTTATTTATTTTATGTGTTTCAGCCAAGTGGCTGCGGTCATGCTGGTGCACCACGAGTTGGTTTTTTTTTTCTTTCCTATCATAGGTAAGTGTAATAGTTGTGAATGAAATTTGGTTTTGAAGTATGAACCGCAAAGAAATAAGTCTCTCTCTCAATTTCTTTTTCCCTATATGTGTGTATGTGTGCGCGTGCGTATATGTGTATGTATGAACAGGTGAGTATATTTTTTTTATGTGTAACGGTCAAAAAAATATAATCTATATCTTCAACATACGTGCACACGATAAACGCTCATATCAGCGTCTTATCATGTCTACATCACAACGCAGCCGAAACTAGACTAAACTAAGAGTTATGCTTAGTGATAAATACTTATAATTAAGTTATAAGTAACGAAATTATCATTATAGCTTTCAATTAATAAACAATAAAATTCGTTATAACTTACGAATGAAAACATTATGAATAAAGATATAGTATATCTCACATTTCAACGACCTGTTGTTGTGATAAACAACCAACAGAGAAAAACTGGTGTCTGACCTGTTATATACACATAAAAACTGTATATTCGTGTGATTTTCTTGCATGCGCTTTCTTTTCCTTATCTGTTTTCCATCTTTGGACAAAATAACTGTATTTTCATTTATTGATTTATTAATTTTTAAGCGTGAAAATGCTTATTTTACCACAGAAATAATTGAAATCTAAAAAAATATAAATACCTATCGGCTGCAGAAACCCGTGATATACTGAGAAGTCCACGATATAAATTTACATATATTAGCCAGAAAAATTCGTCATGTACTGAGGGCAAGATAGGTGAAAAGCGATATGAGGAGTGATGCGATAAAATGCGGTAAAATGATGGACAAGTAATTATATGTTCGATCAAATCATAGATATGTTGCAAGAATATGAATATAGTTAGGAAAGAAAGACGGTTGTCCATAATTAACATTTACATCTGTTTCAAAAGTCGAGTGATTGATAGTTGATATATAATTCATGTAGGAATTTGCATGTCTCTATATAGGAGGTAGGTATCTTTATATGTGGATAGGTAGTTAGGTAAATATGAGGTTATATAGGCATATATATATATATATATATATACGTTTATGAATCTGTGTTGCCATATTCCTGATATCCCGAAATATACCAATATATATGTGTATAAATGTGTGTATATATATATATATATATATATATATATATATATATACTTTATTTAAAAGCAGCAGAAATATAACAAAAGACTGTTACTCGGAGTTTGACGTCCCTGTTCATCGGAGAGTTTTGTTCTAACAAAACTGTCCGATAAACGGGAACGTGAAACACCGAGTAACAGTGTTTTGTTATATTTTTGCTGCTTTTAAATAAAGCATATTACTCTACCTCTGGTATTTGAGTACTCTTTTTTCCACCTTGTTGCACATTTATGTGCTTACTCCGGTACATATATATATATATATATATATATATATATATATATATACACGTGTATATGGTTGTCCTGATTGTCTTGCGGTAGTTTTGGAGGAAATTTACGTTAGCAGGTTAGCATTACAAGATGATCTCAAAGTCTTTCATCCAGGTAATGACAATTGCAAATCTAGTATCTGGTTCTGCGTGGAGAATGAATGGAATTTTAAGAAATATTTAACGGTGGTGACATTTACGGATATTTGAGTGTGTGTATAATACACACAGACGCATATATATATATATATATATATATATATATATATATATATATATATATATATATATATATATATATATATATATATATATATATACAAATTTAGGGTAACCCGCTCGCATTTATTGCACTTGGTATTACACTAGTGTAACAATAATTGGGTACCGTCCCAGCAGTATATTGGATAGATACTATCCCTTAGTAGGTTGAATCTTCAGCCCCAAACTCTCTCACATTATATATATATATATATGTATATATATATACATAACTGTGTGTGTGCACGCGCGTGTGAGTCTGTGTATGCGTGTGTGTATTCACCATCTTTCTACGTTAACAAAAAAATAATTGTGCATACAATTCTAATACTAAGACATGGAACTTACGGTATACAAATACATACAGACGCACGCATACATACAAGCAGATCACGTACACAACTATACCTATGCTTGTATTCATAGACATACAGTCACATACGCGAATATATACATACAGACCACTCATACATACACACGTACATATACATACACACATACACGCGCACATCTATACATACAGATTCATACACATACCTATATTCACTTTGCTAAACGCGTATATAGAATTGATTTTCTGCCAGAGTTAAATCCACTTCAACGAAAACAAAATCATTCAAGACGGATGTTAGAAAGTATTGCTTTCAATTTGTTAGGAAATATTAATACTACAATTAAAACCAATATTATTCCCTGCACATCGGAAAATAGGTAATACATGTATGAGAGCCGGTGAGTATGTGTGTTTGCGTGTGTTGCGTATGTCAATATCATATTGCGATTTTTATATGTACATATACATACATATATAAGTATATATACATAAACACACATATACGCACACACATATATATACGTATATATATTTTTATATATACATATTTTATATCTGTGTATATATAACATATATATATATATATATATATATATATATATACATATATATATATGTGTGTGTATGTGTATGTCTTTGAATATATGTATATGCATGTGTGTATACACATATACACTGTCATGTGAACAAGGGCATAGGCATATATATATATATATATATATACATATGTATATCCAGATCCCAGCGTATTTTTGTATATGTGTACGTGTTTTGGGCGCATGCATATTTACTCATGTACCTTGTGTACATTCATACATACAACCATCATCAGCTCGCGTTTACAAACATAGAACACAGGGACAAAAGCCACAAAGCCTCATAGGGAACGTTATAGTATTTCGTTAAAGTTACTCGCATCTTTGTATGTTGAATGCGTTCATCCCATGATATTCAAATCTATTACGTCATAGATTCTCGATGATGTCATAGGGAGATGTTTTTATAAACTGCCTTCTAAGGTGTAATATAACATAATACTGTCACGTACAACAATAATAGTAAAACGTTTATCTTTTCACACACGGAAAGGATTTATTGTGGATGTCAAGCGCGTCTTTTATTTAAACTGTTTTGACACATATACAAGATGTCATCCTTCAGAAATTACTTTTTATTAATTTACAACCGGAACCCGCAGCCTTCTTTTTGTTTCCTTTACATGTATATTTTAGAATATATATATATATATATATTCAAAACGTGGATTTATCTTTTTTACAGTCATGCTTCTTACCATAATTTATGTATGACACCAACCACATGGTTCTGGGTTCACACTGAACTGTTCGCCTAGAGAGAGAGAGATGGCCTGCGTTGCTCGACTGCCTTCAACACTGCCCTTAGAAAAGCGCCAAAAGTGGTATTTTTTTCATTGGAAACAAGAAGAGCATTTGAGAAAACCATGACATGCTACAGTCTCACGCTGACTAGTGAATTTGTAGACGGATCACGTGAAACTATGGTGTTTTACTGGTGGTGTCTCATTCAGTATCAAGCGGATATGTTTCGAATCACCTTTACAAGTGTAATGGAATAAATCAACCACAGCATTTGACCAATACATATTGTACCTTTACTAGAAGGATCAGTTAAAGAGTTCTAATGGTGATTCGGGAAATTACGAAATCTTGTAAACTATCATCACAATAATATATCCGTCAGTAAACTTATACATATATATATATACCTAAATGTGCGAGCTTTTGCGTGTGTGTATGTAGATATGGGTAAAAGAAAATCCAATGAGACTCAATTTAACACTTTGTTAAACCGGAAAAGCATAAACCGGTCAGTAAAATGAGTTTTACTTTTTTACATTGTTTTATAAAATATTTTTTGTAAAAACTTCTCTTCTATGCAATTTGAACTCATGCTCTTCACGGAGAGAAGTATGATTCTCGTTCTTTCTTTCTTTCCAGCAAAACTTTTGTGAAAAATATCATTCTGTAAGTAAAAAGTACTAACACCTTCAGTAAAACGTTTTTATGCGAAAACATAACCCTTGTGTACTTAAATTTACTTACACACGGACACACGCACGCACACACACACACACACACACACACACACACACACACATTTATATCTTTTTATGTGAAGAATAAAGTGTCTTTTTTTATTTCGACAGAAATTCGAATATATAAAAAAATATTTAGCTCATTTTCAGCCTCTTACCAATTCTGACATACATACACACCAGTCTACATCTCTCTCTCTCTTTCTCTCTCTTTCTCTCTCTTATTCCCACTCTCTCTCTCTCTCTCTTTTGCTTACCTATCTATCTATCTGTCTGTCTATATGTCTCCCCGTGTATAAATATATATATATATATATATAATATCAGTAATATATATATATATATATATATATATATATATATATATATATATATATACATATATATATATATATATATGGAGAGAGGGAGAGAGAGAGAGGGAGAGATGGAAAATAATGAGACGAGATTGAAAATGAGCAAAATATTTTATATATTCGAATTTGTGTATAATAAAACACTATATATATGTGTGTGTGTGTGTGTGTGTGTGTGTGTGTGTGTGTGTGTGTGTGTGTGTGTGTGTGTGTGTGTGTGTGTGTGTGTGTGTGTGTGTGTGTGTGTTTGTATGTGTGTGTGCAGCGGGGTGTATGTATTAGAATTGTTGGTCTGAACAAATATCGACATTCTCAATAGGAGGTAAAGTTTAAGATATTTGAAAAATACTCTGATTCCTTTGCCAAAACAAGTGCCGCACAAACACCGTGTGTCGGCCATTCATTACTTCAGCCATCTTCACATCACATACGCATGCGTGTTTGTATGTGTGTTTGTGTATGTATGTGTGTGTTCATATACATACAAAGACATAGATATGTATACCCAGGGATAAATATATGCGTATATATATCTATATACTATTGATATGATATATACATGAATGTCCATATTTTATTCATGCCTATATATATAATATATATATACATAGGCATGAAGATATGATATATACATGAATGTCCATATTTTATTCATGCCTATATATATAATATATATATACATAGGCATGAATAAACAAATACATACATACATATATATACATTATATATATACACGTGTATATGGTTGTCCTGATTGTCTTGCGGTAGTTTTGGAGGAAATTTACGTTAGCAGGTTAGCATTACAAGATGATCTCAAAGTCTTTCATCCAGGTAATGACAATTGCAAATCTAGTATCTGGTTCTGCGTGGAGAATGAATGGAATTTTAAGAAATATTTAACGGTGGTGACATTTACGGATATTTGAGTGTGTGTATAATACACACAGACGCATATATATATATATATATATATATATATATATATATATATATATATATATATATATATATATATATATATATATATATACATATACATATACATGTATATATATAGAGAGAGAGACTGAGAGAGAGACGTGTAAATCTATCAATGCATATATGCGTGTGTACATATAAATATCCATATGTATAGATATATAGACATATGTTATATGCATAAATGTTCATAAGTTTATTCATGCACATTATGATTCTATACGATTGCCTATACATACATATGTGCGTATGTGTGCATGTGTTCGCGTGCGTGTATGTGCGTGTGTATGTCTGTATGTATGCATGTATCATTTATGACAAACTACATATAATTATGTTTGTATAAATCAAATACATTATGAACAGCTCGGCACACGACAATATACTCGGTAAGAAAATACTAAATTTAAAGCTAAGCTGATCACTATTAAATCACGGTTAACTAATCTAAGAAAATGGATGTCTTTATATGTCGGAATTCGATTTGTCTTTGGCGTATTATCTATAATGGTATTCGTCTTCTACAGAATCACAACGAAAGTGTGAATTAACAGTAAGCCAGGAAGAGCATAGCTGCCATTTTTGTTATGGTGCCACTTGCAGTCTCCCACTTGCAGTCTCAGAACACACACAATTCGCAGACAAACATTAAGAGAAACATTGCTCACACATCTTCGACACATTCACGCACATATTCACTCACACATACAAACACACACACAAACATACACACGTATGATAAACATTTCCGATAAAGAGATCCTCTGGTATTTATTGATGAGCACGCTTAGTTCCGATCTGTGTCAAATTATATTAACAATTCTCCGGTCTAAACACAGTTGCATCCACTTCAACGATAATGTCAGAGGCACCGACACCGCCACTACCATCATAACCATCATAACCATCATAACCATCATTGCCAGCAGCAGCATCGTCGTCATCGGCAACAACAGCAAACATGGCAACCAGCAACGACAACAACATCAATGATAACAATAATAATAATAAACAATAGTCGCAATAAAACCAACTTTGTGTTGGCACATTGTTGCAATAGTGTTGGCTATCGTGAGAGACCAGCAATCAGATTTGTGAGAACATGACAACAACACACGTAGTTATTAGAATAACTAAATGAAGTAACAAGAGATTAATGTGAATATTTTAATATGAGAGAGAGAGAGAGAAATAGAGAGAGAGGAGGTACAATATAGAGAGAGATTAAAAAGAAAAAGCGATAGATAGATAGATAGATAGATAGATAGATAGATAGATAGATAGAAATGTTCGAAGAGAGGTAGAAAGTGGAAGTACGGATAATAAAATTTATCGATTTGTTTGAATCCGTTTCACAAGAATAAATGTTAAGCGAAGGTGTGAAGCCAGAGTTCCAGTCCAGCAGTGACCTGAAGCGGAGAGAACGTTCTCGAGGTCAAATAACATTAAAGCAATCTGCTACATTAATGGCGAACTAAATAGATTATAACAACATTTGGAGAGAAATTTTGACGTCAAAAATTCGGATAATATTGATAATATATTGAATATGAGTGAACATCGAATCATCAATGGATTTTAATTTGTTGAAAGATAAAGACCAGGGGTAAAGAAAGCAAGTGCATACACTGCAGAGGATCATTTGGCCGTGAATTTTAAATGTTAAGGGTCTTTCCTCTTTTGTGCTCTCTTCTAATATCACAGAATTTACCTGAAGCATGGATCTGAAACATTCCGTGATTTTTTCGTTTTTATGTTTAGATTTTTTTTTTAATTTCAATCTAAAGACATCGTTACAAATGGAGACAACTGACCCTTAGAACCTAAGTCTTCTGTAGTGGAATGTTTACAGAGCATTATGAAAGAAATACAAGTGAATTAAAGCTGCTAAAAGGCATCTTTTGTAATATAAGAGAAGTATTTAATGTCCGCTCTTAACGTTTCTATCGAGATACATAGAATGACATTTATGAAAGATAATAAAACAGTTTACCCTTTACAATTCAGTTTTAAACCGTTGGATCACATTTCAGCCAGTCAAACACAACAAAGCAATTCAGAAAATGTTGTAAAACCTTCACTTTCAGTCTTCGGCTATATTCAACTACGTCCGGTAGCGACATGGAGGACTGACTGAGTGAATATAGCGGTAGACATAATTTAATTCATCATAATTATAACATTAATGAAGGCGCGTAGCTTAGTGGTTCGGGTATTTGGCTTACGAGCGTAAGGCCGTGTGTTCGATTCCCGACGGTGTGGTGTGTCCGTGAGCAAGACACTATATTTCACGTTGATGCAGTCCACTCAGCTGGCAAAAATGAATTGTACCTGTAGTTTAAAGGGCCAGCCTTGACATACTCTGTCACGCTGAATTTCGCCGTGAACTACGTTAAGGTTACGCTTGTCTGTGAGCAGCTCAACCACTTGCACGTTAACTTCACAAGCAAGCTGTTCTGTTGATCGGATCAACTGGGACCTTGTTGTAATCGACAGAATGCCAAAAGTAGAATTAATTTGTTCGTCCTGTCGGAGGGTTGACTGAATCGTTGCCGTGTAAAAAATAACTTCTGGTGACTGTTCCCGCTCTTTGTATTCTGAGTTCAAATATCCCCAAGGTAAACACTGCCTTTAATCGTTCTGGGATATTTTCCCTTTGGCCGGCACATTTAACAAGTAATCTTTTGTAACTAAACACTTTCAAAATTCGTATACTGGTAGAATGTGTCACATAAAACATCATTTACTCTTGGCGTTTTTGAGAAAATTGTGTATTTTCCAAGTTATTTCGTGTTAAAGTTGTTGCATTTCAGAAATTTCAACCAATCAATGACGTCTATTGAGGTGAAAACAATTACTGCTGTTGTTTGTTAACAACAAATTCTGGCGGTGTATATTTCATTTGATACCTATTTATGACATAGTTCATCTCAGTTACGTTTGTAGGAATAAACGAGTGTATCTGAAGCATGTTTACTTCATGGCACCACCACAATCGTTCGTGCATTTCTACTGCTTTTACTTTTTTTTTTTCCTGTTTTTCAGCTACTATTTTCGGAAAGAAATGTTTGCCCCCCCCCCCTCCCCCTCCAATTTCTTCATTTTTCACATTTTTCCGTAACTCTAGCCCTAAAATCCCTACCCTAACCCTAACTGTAACCCTAATCCTAAAATCCCAACCCTAACCCTAAAACCCTAACCCTAAAATCCCAACCCTAACCCTAAAACCCTAAGCCTAACCCTAACTCTAAAACCCTAACTCTAATCCTAAAACCCTAACCCTAACTTTAAAACTCTAACCACAAAACCCTAACATTAACTCTAAAACCCTATCCCTAACCCTAAAACCCTATCCCTGAGCCTAAAACCCTAACCCTAACCCTAACTCTAAAACCCGGATGTCATAAATAACAGTGACAAACGAGATATACACCGCCGATAGTTGTTGTTGACAAACAACGGCAGAAATTTTATTCAGCTGAATACACGTCATTGATTGGTTGAAATTACCGAAATACAACTTTAACACGAAGTAACTTTTAAAATATAAACTTTTCTCAACAACACTTAGAGTAAAAGATGCTTTGTACGACACATTCTACCAGTGTCCGAAGTTTGAAAGTGTTTAATTACAAAAAAATAATTTCTCGATGTGCCGTTCGAAAGGGAAAAGATCCTCGTTCTGTGCTAGTTAACACAGTACCACTGAAATAACGGGAAAAAATTCCAGTCTGTTTTTCAGAGTCAGTGACACTATACAGTGTGAGATTCATAAGGTACCATATAGGGTTTCCCCTACTCTCCAAGAGATGAAGGAGATTTCAATTACTGATCAGCCACCGTTTCCCATTTGTTATAACTACAAAAACTGTTCAAGTAAAAAGAGACCAACATGGGTATAGACGAACACCGACGTACTATAGTGAATAGAACAGACTTATAGTACAATAATAGTAGCAGTGGTAGGGTGGTAGCGGTGGTGGAGGTGGTGGTAGTAGTAGTAGTAGTAGTAGTAGTAGTAGTAGTAGTAGTAGTAGTAGTAGTAGTAGCAGTAGTAGTAGTAGTAGTAAAGCTAACGGTGGGTACAGGCAGACACCAATGTAGGAAATGGACCAGATGAACAAGAGTGGTTGTGTGGTAAGAAGATGGCTTCCCAACCATATGGTACCGTGTTCATTTCCACTGCCTGACAACTGGTGCTGGTGTGTTTACGTGCCCGTAACTTAACGGTTCAGAAAAAGACGGCCGTTAGAATAAGTACCATGCTTTAAAAAGCATAAGCTCTGGGGGTGATTCGTTCGAAGAAAAGATTCTCCAAGGCTGTGCCCCAGAATGGCCGCAGTCTAATACCGGAATCAAGTAAAAGATAAAAGGTAACAGTAATGATGATAGAATTTGAGTTAATGGAGAATGTAGACAGACACTGATGTTGCGTAGTGAATGGCACGATGAATAATTAAATTCCCAAATGGTCTACAAACTCTGTCACTTAAATTTCTATGGATTTTTAACAACCTCATTGAATAAAGTAAATATTTTTTGCTGGGTCATATTTTCAAAAGACTTTTTTTGGAATTCTATGTATAGACGTAAACGTGGCTATGCGATTGAGAAGCTTGCTTCCCAACCAAACGATTTCGAGTTCAGACCTTCTGCGGGGCATCTTTGGCATGTGTTTTCTGCTATAGCCTCGGGTCGACCAAACTCTTGAGTGGATTTGGTTGATGAAAACTGAGAGAATCCCATCGTATATTGTGTGTGTGTGTGTGTGTGTGTGTGTGTGTGCCTGTGTCTGTGTGTCTGTGTGCCCCCCCTCCTCAAAAATTTCGGGCCTTGTGCCTAGAGTAGAAAAGAATATATAAGTCTGCAAATCATCGAAGCCATTCTCTTACCAATTACCCTTCGTTATGTCGCCTTTAGTTATTTCCCACCATAATTGGTGAATATTATAATTTATCTGTTACTGGTTTCAGTTACTGGGTAGTGACCATACTGCAGCACCGCTTTGAAGTACTTAGTCGAATGCATCATCCACAGTACTTATCTGTGTTGTCCCGGTATCTATTCTATGTGCCACTTTTTTCTGAACCGCAAAATTACAGTAATATAAACAAACAAACACCTGTAGTCAAGTAATGGCGGAAGATAAATACAAAGACATACAGAAACACACACAGGTAGAGTACATCTCTAAGAGTTTTCGTCTGACAAATACACTCACATGGCTTTGGTATGCCCGAGACTATAGTAGAAGACACTTGGCCAAAGTGCAACGCAATGGATCTGTACCCGAAACCATTTGGTTAGGAAGCTACACAGTAATGCTTGGGCCTAGAAGCGTCAGGACTGAAGATTATCAACAAATCGATAAATTCTTTACAACATTTTATTTAGTGCAACAATGTGAGTGCATGAATTGGGTGCAACTTAGTGCAGAAGGTATCAACTACGTTCGCAAAGCTCTGCTTTTTCGGTATTCTCGGGTTTTCCCGCATTCTCGTTTTTGAGGATATACAGATACACACAAACTTGTAAATTTTCCCTTGTAACTTTAAATTTTCCTAAACCATTATTTTTTTTTTCTGCATTTTTATCATTAATATACAAAAATTGTCGAAACTGGTTTGGTATTTTAATGATTATAAAACAAAATTTTAAAATGACTACACGTTTTGGGATCCCAAATAGATTCTCCTATATTCTTTCCTGCGTGAGAATACACTTCTTCTCTCCATATATATGCGTGTGTGTGTGTGTGTGTGTGTGTGTGTGTGTGTGTGTGTGTGTGTGTGCGCGTGCGTGTGTATGTGTGTGTTGTTTATTTTGTTGCTGAAGTTCTAGCAACAATCTCAGATGGTCAACATAGTTTCCATCTACCAAACTCCGCCAACACCATTTGAGGTCAACCAGAATATATTGCCAAGGTAACTGCACAAAGTGTCGCACCGTGTAATCGAAACTTGAAGTACGTACTTACAATGTATACTTTTTAACCACATAGTCATACTTGCGGCCCTATCACAATATCACTTCTCCCTGTCTTCTGAAATAAAATCTTTGTGTTTAGCCAACCAAAATCTATTATATTGCTATGATATTTCACATGATAATTCGATATTAGCACTTAAATAGAAATCTGCGAAAATTCCTTTGAATTATTTATATCTGTGAATAGATAAGTAAAGTCTTATATAATGCTATTTTCTAAGGAGACAAGAGAACATTACTAGCCGAACGAACAAAAATAATTCGAAAATTTATTACAGACATAAAGAATTTGAAAAATTAGGTGACGTGTATTGGGTGCGAAAGCTAAGTTGAAATTTACCAATTCTACCTCAACACCAACCTTCAGAAAGGTGATAATAGTAAATGGTTAAGAAAACTACTGGAGCAGACGAAACGGTTTAGCATTTGTTAAATGCTCTACAATCCTCGGTGCAGTCCTTTTTCAATTCAAGTTCCAATCCATTACACTACAACATCCCGAGTTTGATAAAATACCATTTAACGGTTTTATTCAATCCATTACACTACGTAGCAAATTTTTATC